>NC_056726.1:1937154281-1937321781 GCF_019279795.1 Protopterus annectens
ATCCCTTATTATGTCTTCTGTATTTAGGGGACTACCACCTATGTGGTAGTTTGTGGGTACTTTATTTTTGCCAAAAGGGATGACTATGCACTTTTTGGCATTTAGCTTGAGGCCATGATTTTGACACCAGGTGTCTCAGTGAGACTCTTTTGGAGGATGTCTGTGTCAGCCGGAGAGTCAATTATAGCCACTAGTTTCCAGTCATCTGAGCACTTGGTCAGGCATAGTCCTCTTAAGCTTGCCTATACCTCTGAGAAGTATATGCCTAACAGGAGGGGTCCTAGGACTGAGCCCTGGAGAATGCCACTTGTAACCGGTTTAGAGTCAGACCTAGCTCCCGCAACTCTTACCATGTAGGTTCAGTCCATGAGCCAGTTGGCAACCCATCTTGTGACGTAGGTGTTTATGTTCAGACTGGTGAGCTAATGTCCCTAGCTTACTGAGCCGCACAGGCTGCCAGAGAGGGATATATCATTCATCACAGAATCAACAGCATACAGACATCCATTGTCACCCCTGCGTTACGTAAGACATAGAACATTTTGCCAGGTTCTGTGTCACAGACCTGGGATTGGGTGGTCTGTTGATGTGTTGTTGTTGTGTCTTTCTGAATTCTTGGTTAGGGGTCGCCACAGCGGAAATCTGGTCCACTAATGATTGGCAGTAGATTTTTACGTGCTGAGTTGCCAGCCCTGATGCACAACCTTCAATGAAGGTACGCCCATTCACGCATGTCTCCACACAGAAGATACTTTAGCTGAGAATCGAACAGGACAACGTCTTACTGTGAGGTGACAATGCAACCGCAGCACCACCACCATATCCACCACCACCTACAGCAGTTATATGGGTACACTGATGATTTGGGATGGGAGATGACCAGCCCATTTTCTGGTGGCATACACAGTCATATGACTGTTCTGTGACCACACTATTTGGCATCTCATAATGTAGGGGGGGTACCAGCCATGTGGCCTAGTGAATATTATGGGGCACATACTATTGGACAGAGTACCTGTTGTCCCAAGTGGCTGTTAGATCTCTCCAAGTAGCCCAGTAGTCCACTATATTCCCTTGCATACATGCGGCAGATGGATACATATGCTACCATATTCTATTACCCCTTACAGGTGGTGAGTACCTGTGTGACTTACCTTACAAATGCAGCAGTTGACAGACCTGTAGTTTTTGGCTGACTCAAACTGATGCAGACTGTCCACAGCCAATATATGGTGAGGTACAAGTTGTGTGGGCTGGCTGGCATCATGTTTACTAATATGTATGCTAGTTGGAGTATGGTGTCAGTCCCTAGAGCCCTAATTTGTCAGTGCATGTGATATGACTTGTCTCTTGTCTCTTTGCCAAGGCCAGGGCATACTGGACATGTCTACATCTGCCTACAAGGACAACCTCAGGGTTTTCCTCCTTGGAGTCCCCATGTGAGTGTGGTGATGGTGACCTAAGAACTGGTGGAGGGCTATCTACCTTTCCCTTGGCTGATCCTGCTGCATCTGTTTCTGCAGGATCATATTATGCAGCACATACTGTGGACATATTTGCACATGTGGCTGGAGAGTACTGCAGGGCTCCACCAGATATATATAGGCAACAGACCATGACTTCAGCAGCCCAAACACATGCTCTGTGATATCCCTAGTTTGTGCATGTGCCTCATTGTGGCATTCTTTGGTGTGTGTGTGTGTGTGTGTGTGTGTGTGTGTGTGTGTGTGTGTGTGTGTGTGTGTGTGTGTGTGTGTGTGTGTGTGTGTGTGTGTGTGCATGTGTGCGTGTGTGTGTTTGTGTGTGTGTGCATTTCTGATGGACGTCATCATCCATAGTTTAAGTGCATAGCCAGCCTCCTCCAGTAAATGGCCAAATGGGGTGTACCCCCTAGCAAACATCTGGTAAAGCTGTGATGCATGCCAGATACAAGAGTCATGATAACGTCCAGGGCTGTCAGCACACACATTCATGATAATGCCATGGGAATTGAACATAACCTGGCAGTTGATGGATTGGTACCACTTGCAGTTGGCATAGATTCTACCCTCCTCACTGGGTGGTGCCTTAATGTGTGCATGAGTGCAATCTATGGCACCCAGTACCTCTGGGCAGTGTGTTACACTGTAGTAGTGCTGCATACTGCTAGCCCTTGCCTCAGGAGTGTGGGGAAAAAACATATGCTAACTTGCATGTGGTAGCATGGCATCCAGGAACTGGTGGGGTACCCTGGATGCGATGCTTGTGACACCCCTATCATGTCCACAGTTGGTCTTTGGAATGTACCCATAGCTAGTATCCTAAGAACAACACATGCCTTTGTTTCCACTAGGATGGGTTCCCCTCTGTTGACTCTTGGTCTGAGTTGAGATTGGCAGAGCTCATTGAGTTCTTGTAGTATGTCCCTGTCCACCCTGTAGCACTCTACAATCTCCAGCTCATGTAGCTGCTGGAAGGTTACGCTGGGCCTGAACACTCTTCTCCTCTTCAGTCTATGCCTATGGTCAGCAGCAGCAGCATTGACCTCAGCATCTAGCACATACATACATACATAGCAAACGGGCAGCAGCCCTAGCATTTCTTCATTTAAAAGTCCCAAGTCTGTATTCCAGTGGTGCAGAGTATGGGGGCAAAATTAGATTGTAGGTTTTCTGCAACCTTTATAATGCTCTGCTGTAAGTGCAGCCTTTGTGATTGGCTACCTATAATGCATTCCACCTGCCAAGTACATCATTAAGGATTGTTAATGGCCCTAGTTCAAGTGGAACAGGGGTCATCAGTATTTAAGATCTCATTGCCTTTCTCAGCCTATTTTTTAACAGCCTTCCTTGCTCAGCATTGTGGTACACCACGCAAACATGCACCGCAAAGATAAACAATGCTCAGCAGTTATTGTACACATCCCCATGAAAGGTCACACTCAGCATGGTGGCACGCAGCATAAGTACACTCAAACATGATGAAACATGTGCCCCAAAGCTAAACCAATCTTAGCAGCCAGTGTACAGTCCTCCTTGCTGAGCATAGCAGAATGCCATGCAAATAAGCTCTGCTGTGCTCCAATGAGCTTAAAAGGACATGGACACTCCCCCTTTTGATGTCACCTACCTCTTCTGTGGACACCAAAATGGTTCTCTGCCTACACGGATAGGATCTGCGGACCCATATACCCATTTGTGTTATTCAGTAACCCTAGCTCATTTGCATAGAGATCTGTGCACTACATAGCTACAAACCCTGTCTTGTTAGCAACCACTGCAGTCTATCATTGTACATACTCCATGTAGGGTCTTATAATGCATTACTGTCACATACTACTAATTTTTGTTTTTGCACTTTTTAATTTTGTTTTTTCTTAACAGCAGGTTTGTGCACTGCGTGCACCATACAAACATAATCTGATTATTAAAAATAAATTATTTTAAATTATTTTCCATTAGGTTTCAGACACACAGTGGATCGTTTTGCACATATCTGTGTCTGCTCTGCTATTTCTGTCCTTACTATACTTTTACAGTCCCTGTTCTCTGTTTAACATCCTGTAGATGGAATTTTTCCATGTACATTCTGAACACCAACACAGGGTCTGCAGGTCTAATTATCTGCTTTCTGGACCACTGTACCACCCTCATTTGCATGCAATTCACATGCTTATGAGGTGATTTTTATACCACGGATACTTGTGTGTTGGCGTTTTCATACACACCCCTCAGGTCTGTTTTCTAGATTGCAAACCTGCTTACTTTCATGCAAACAGTGTACCACAGAAAGTAAGTCCATGTAGGCTTTATTAAATTACCTCAACATCTTTATGGCCTAGGCCCAATAGGTTAATTTCTTACTAATTTTCAAAGTTAGCTGGAGCTGAGCTTAACCTCTTCTCTTCCAGTATCCTCTGTTAAAACATATAAATTTAAACAGTTACAATAATAAATTTATATTTTTTTCTGTCCAGCAGGGCACGCTGTTGGTACATTTTAACAGAAGCAGCTTTAAAAATGCATTTTTCAGTACAAGCATCTGTACAAATTAAAATAAATAAAACAAAATCCACGACAGCAGAACCAGCAGCAAAAAATCCAATGTTAAGTGTTTTATTAACATCCACTTTTCGTTCAAAAAGACTGAACTTCTTCAGACAGACATCAAAAGGTAGCAAATGTAAAAAAACTCCTTAAATACACAATTAACAACACATGATACATTTGAATGGACCAACCAACTGGTTAAAACTCACTGACATCGATATGTGGGAAAAAGCTGATCTCAAAACTTCTTAAAGTACTACTGCATACAAAAGTCGAATCTATGAAAAATGTGTTTTAAAAACAAAACAAAATGGAAATATATATAAACATAAAATGTTTAAAATGTTTGAAACCAAAAAACATAGTATATAAAACCTTTTTAATGACAAAAGGTAAAAAATAAAAAATAATAAATGAAAAGTATTAATAATAAAATTACCTCCGCATACTTCTAAGTTTCAAAATGCAAGCTAAACTTACTCTGTCATTAAGACCTGGAAGTCTATATGAACAGAGTTTCAGCTGCCAAATCACTTCTAGGTGCTCTAATAATAGTTGGAAAGGACCCCCCCCGATGTCAAAGGAAACCTGTCCTAACACCCTAAAAGTAAAACTGTGCTGAGGGTGGTCATTAACATGTTTCGCTAAAGCATTTTCACACTTGTTTTTCCTAATACAGTATAAATGCTCATAGATTCTTTCATTAAAGCCTCTGTCAGTCTTGCCCACATAAAACGCTGGGCAAGATTGGCAGCAAGTCAAATAAACAACTGATCGAGATTTACAGTTGAATCTACCAACAGTGGAGAAAGAAGACCCAGCAATTTTAAAGCTCGAGCCAGTGGCAATATGCCTACACATGTTACAACTCGCACATTTGAAAGTGCCCTCTATTCTAACACGAGTGTCCTTTTTTGTTTCTAATATCCGTTTAAGGTTGTCACCCCTCCTATATATAAACCTAGGCAAAGTACCAAACCGGGCTTGTAAGGCATCATCACACAAGAAAATACTTCTGTTCTTGACAACCACCTCCTTAATTAGGTGAATCTCAGCACTGTAATTGGTGATGAAAGAGATAGAAGGGCTTTTTTGAAAGCCATAGGTGCTTTAGAATTCAAGAGAGGTCATAGATTTTTGACAATAGACGTAAAAGACCTCTATACGTCTATTCCTCATGCCACAGGGATAGACTGGGTCACTGACCGCTTATTGCATCACAATGCTAGCAGTGTTGAAATCAGATTGGTGCAGGAACTGTTAGATGTCATTTTGAGGTACAACTTTGTAACATTTGGGGGAGAGATATATTTACAGAAGACTGGTGTAGCCATGGGCTCACCAGTAGGGGCCAGTTTTGCCAACATTGTTATGGCTGAATGGGAACACAGATATGTGCTTGGCAATTACAATGGTCAGTTCAAAATCGATTTTTACACCAGATTTTTGGATGACATCTTTATACTGACGGAAGGTTCAATTAATGATGTGAGAACCTTCATGGACTATCTCAGCTCCAGCACGTCTTTTTTGAACTTCACATTTGTAGAGTCTGATTCTAGAATTTCTTATCTGGATGTAGACTTATATAAAGACATTTCTGCTGGTAGCTTTAAGGCTAAAATATTTTGGAAGAATTCCTACTCTAACACCATGTTACACTTCACCAGTGCCCATCCTGGGCGCCAGAAAAGAGGGGTAGTCAAGGGGCAACTTGTGCACGCTGCTCAAATGGTAACTGACGATGAATCCTTTTTAGAAGAATGTGAGTTTATTAAGGGATTGTTTCTACACAGAGGTTACCCAGACAAGTTTATTCATGACCTGGTTACTGAGGTCCAGACTAAAAGGTATGGGGGTGTTTATAAACCTATTTTACAAAGCAGTTCGTTCACAAGTTGTTCACTAGAACATCTATCTCCAGTTATGCCTGAAGTCTTTTTAGACAGCAAGAAAGTTGACACTTCTATCTCTTTAATCACCAATTACAGTGCTGAGATTCACCTAATTAAGGAGGTGGTTGTCAAGAACTGGAGTATTTTCTTGTGTGATGATGCCTTACAAGCCAGGTTTGGTACTTTGCCTAGGTTTATATATAGGAGGGGTGACAACCTTAAACGGATATTAGAAACAAAAAAGGACACTTGTGTTAGAATAGAGGGCACTTTCAAATGTGAGAGTTGTAACATGTGCAGGCATATTGCTACTGGTTCGAGCTTTAAAATTGCTGGGTCTTCTTTTTCCACTGTTGGTAGAGTCAACTGTAAATCTCGATCGGTTGTTTATTTGGCTTGCTGCCAATCTTGCCCAGCGTTTTATGTGGGCAAGACTGACAGAGGTTTTAAAGAAAGAATCTATGAGCATTTATACTGTATTAGGAAAAAAAGTGTGAAAATGCTTTGGCGAAACATGTTAATGACCACCCTTAGCACAGTTTTACTTTTAGGGTGTTAGGACAGGTTTCCTTTGACATCAGGGGGGGGGTCCTTTCCAACTATTATTAGAGCGCCTAGAAGTGATTTCACAGCTGAAACTCTGTTCATATAGACTTCCAGGTCTTAATGACAGAGTAATTTTAGCTTGCATTTTGAAACTTAGAAGTATGCAGAGGTAATTTTATTATTACTACTTTTCATTTATTATTTTTTATTTTTTACCTTTTGTCATTAAAAAGGTTTTATATACTATGTTTTTTGGTTTCAAACATTTTAAACATTTTATGTTTATATATATTTCCATTTTGTTTTGTTTTTAAAACACATTTTTCATAGATTCGACTTTTGTATGCAGTAGTACTTTAAGAAGTTTTGAGATCAGCTTTTTCCCCACACATCGATGTCAGTGAGTTTTAACCAGTTGGTTGGTCCATTCAAAACTATCATGTGTTGTTACTTGTGTATTTAAGGAGTTTTTTTTACATTTGCTACCTTTTGATGTCTGTCTGAAGAAGTTCAGTCTTTTTGAACGAAAAGTGGATGTTAATAAAACACTTAACATTGGATTTTTTGCTGCTGGTTCTGCTGTCGTGGATTTTGTTTTATTTATTTCAGTTTGTTTTAACTTTTCTGTTGCTTCAATCTGTACAAATTAGTTTGATATACAAATGACATATAATTTTTTACAAAATTACAGCTAGCTCTGCAAGCATATTTTACACATCCACTGCCCTACTTCTCTTGGCATAGCTACAAATACCTCACATCATTACAATTACTAAGAGAGTGGCATCCATGACTGTAGTTATTATATCAGTCCATCTCAATTTCAGTCTTGGTATTTTACACTGATCTTCAAATTTGCTGAACATGATATGCTTTTCTAATGATCTTTCATTTTACATATGATTCTAATGTATGAAAGCTGAAGTTTTATCTGAATGTTCAAGAAGAACGTAGAAGTCATCTCCTTCTCGACCCTCTCTACCAAATGATTTATATTTGAGGCAGTCAATTGAATATAGTATATTCTTTGCCAATACTAGATTTGAAAGGTATACATTTTCTGTCTATCTTGCGTCTTCAGTGAACAAGTTTTGCTTTCATATGATCTTATTGAAAATATAGTAGCTTAAGAAAAGTAAATACCTGTATTCAAAGATATGTTTCTGCTATTAAAACACATAGCCAGGTTTTCCTTGTTATTTTCTTATCCATTGTTGGTCTAAACAAGTAAATGTCTATCCCGTTTTTCTTCATGAACCCATTCAGATCTTTGTCTTCTACATTTTAATTTGCAAAACATTTCAAGACTCTGCTGCTTTATTGTGACAGCCAAATATTTTGGATCATCATCATTTTGACCCAGTAGTCTAAGCTGAACTGCAGAATGAGGCAATTCTGGGCACATAGAAGAGGATGAGAGAAGCACCCTTGGCTAACATCAAAGATTGAAACAATACTAACTTCATGAATTTTAATCATTCCCTGACTTAGGAATGGAGTCCACAATCATCATGGTATAAAAGGAAAATACTTTGAGAAATTAAATAGTATGGCATGGCAAAAGGGGTTAAGTTGTTCACCAGTTCTGATACCTCAGTTTTCTTTACTTACTCTTGCTACCTGACTTATTATGGGTATAAATAACACAGGCACATGGAAATGGCACAGCTGTCCTGTACACCTGCAGTAGTTTCAAAGCATTGTGCTTCTCCTTCTTACTTGCTTGAGAATTGATGTAACATTTGTACACAAGGCCTATCAAATGTTCTTGTGTATTCACAATTCTTGAATTGAACTCATGGATATAATAATGGATAAAATGTCCTTGTGGGGATTTGAACTGCACAAACAGAGAGTGGGTAAACTGCTCTATATCAATTCTTTATGTTCTTTTTAAGTGATCAATAAAATGCATGTACATATCCTTTATGTATTATTTTGTATTTACAAGAATCCACCTGACAGTAATGATTGTTTTTTTCCTTATCCCTTGCTGCTTCCTGAATCCTGTTTGAATTTCTGACACTTTTGTTTTAAGTATAAAAGAAAACTCTACAGAATAAAATGTATGTATGCATGTATGTATGTATGTATGCACATTTTTATGTGTTTGCTTGTTTGTTTAGATATTTTGTTTATTTACTTGCCAGTTAAGCACACTAGCCACAAGTTTCCCTTTTAAAGGGAAACCAGGGTGCTCTGTCTGACTAAATGACTTGTCCTTGGCCACACAGTAGAAAGACTGTTTGCATCTGAATGCATGTATGTGTTATATCTTCTAAAATCAGTCAAATCATCTTTCTTTAAAAATTTGCAAAAACAAAGATATTTTCCAATCAGATGGGTATTTATTGCCTTTCCAATTTCCTTGTATTATAAAATATGCATGCAGATCTTATATTACTTCATTGTGAATACCATAAATGTCTGCAGTCACCACATGTGTTGCTGGAAGAAGTGGCTTGAAGTGAATTGGTTGTTTTATTGCAAATTTTATCAAACATCTTTCCAATTCATTTTGATTGCCAAGCTTATATTTTACAACTCCATAACATTTTTATTTGTTCCCAAGTTTTGTGTCCTAATTACCCATAACTATCATTATATCTTGTTTCCTTTTTCAGTTTCAGGTTGTGCTTCTTCCTAATGCTAGCCAACTTCATTTGCTTCTGCATCTGTTGTTAACATATATAGCTGAATGATAGTAATGCTAATCGGCCTAACTTGTAGACAAGTAGATTTTAAACTTTATCTGACTACACTGTATTTATTTACCAGTTCTTGAAGCCTTTCTTAATTATAAATATGTCTCCCATTTTACATTGCCTTTGATTGCTGGAATGGTTGCATATCAGACTTAAGTAACCAATGACTGTCTAGTTCAGTTTATCGATACCCAAAGGTTCAATTTGTATGGATTCCATTTCTTCCTTGAATACAACCAGTTTGCCTTGGTTCATGCTTTGAATATAACATATCCAAATATGAAAAACAGCTTTACAACTCCTTACCCTCATTTCATACTCAGCAGTATCAGCAATTATGTACCCTGAATAATTTAACTGCCTCATATACACAAACTTTACTGTTAAGGTTCTTATGCACTTCCCTAACAGCTTATTGAGTTCCTTCTGGTCTGTGGAGCTGATAGTCAGCACTATATTAACATTTGCTTTACTGCCATTACCCATGGTATTGTCCTGGCAAGACATAGATGCTGATTGCTAGCTCTTTCTTTCAAATAAACAAGTCCAAATATTAATCGACCATGTTATTCAAAACAGTTTCTAGCTAGGAATAACCGAGATCACTAGGATTTTATTTCTACTTAACCATGATTAAACCTTCTGTAATTGACATATATTATTATGCTATCATATTAAATAGTAGAATATAATGAAATCTGGCCATAGATAAATCATATTTCTTAAATTTTAGCTTGGAAACCATGACACATCAAGTTACATATCTGTAAAAACAGAATGGGTTCATTTTTTTCATAATACCCTCAAATCTGCTGAAAATAGTGTCAGGGTGTTCCATGATATAATCTTTTGCTTTCATGAATACACACCAGTAAAACATAAACATGTGGTCAACTTCATCAAAAAAGAGCCTTTTTACAGGAATCACAGATTTAATAACACATGCAAAAAGAGGTAATATTTAGCATTCAAAATTAATTCTTTGTTTTTTATTTATTTATGTTTACCAGGGTAATGAAATGAACTCTTGGGGTTATTTTCAGGCATAGCCTGGGTTAGTACAAACACATAAAAAAAGAGAAATATGGTGTTAAGAATAGAATGAAAAGTACAGTTAAACTAACACATGCATAATAAACAAAAATACAGTTTTAAAATGAGGAAAACATATATTTTAAACATGTTCATATAATGCAATAAATAGTTTAAAAACAAGTCTGGAGTAAATAAAGTACTGAAATGTATAAGAACAAAGGTTCAATGCAACAACGTTTCCTTTATGTGAGAAAACTGAAAAGCAAATTTGTAAATTGAAAGTGTCATCAATAAACAGTGAAGAGATCTCACAGCCACATGATAGAAAGCACTTGGAGAAATGTTTTGTACAGGAGATCAAAGATGGCGGTGGATTTGTAAGCACTGATATTCCTAGCTCTCTGATGTTACCCAGAAAAAAAAAAAAAACACTTTTCAGCTTACCCAGAGGAACAAAATCAACAAAGGAATATGAGAAATTCACATACGAGACTCTACAGCAACAAAAAAATCCAAAAGGAAGACGAGGAAAATACAAAATCCAGAAGGATTAACTAAGATTTAAAATAAATCTGATGACATCTGGTACTGAGACCCTGCTGAGTCACTGAATTACTACATTCTATTTAAATACAAAATGCCAAGGGAAGAAAACACCATGGAAACCTCTACAACAAAAACTAAATACTCAGTATTGGCTTCACCTGAAAAAGATAGAACACCTAAAAGACAGAAGACTACAAAACCACTGGATATTTCAAAAGCTCAGAATAAAAATAAATCTGATCAACCAGCCAATCTAGAAGACATAAAATATGCATTACTAACTATACAGCAAGCAATTCAAGACCTTTCCTTACAATTTAAAACATTTGGAGAATCCTTCAACTAAATCTTGACCAGAATGGAAAAAACAGAAGGTAAAATCCTGGAAAATTAAATAAAAATAGGCACTGTACAACAAAAAAACTGATTCCAATCAAAAAGAAATTCAAGCCAAGCAAGCTAAACTAATAGACCTTGAAGCACGCTCTAGAAGAAATAATCTAATTATCAGAGGAATCCCTGAAACTATTACACACAATAACCTGATAATGACTATCAAACAAATACTACAACTGCTGCTGGAGGAATCTGGAGACTCACAACAGATAATTATAAGAAGAAATCACCGTGCCTTAAGGGAATCTCAAACAACAAACAAACCCAGACCTGTATACATCAAACTTTTAAACTACCAGGATGTATCAAAGATTTTATTTACTGCAAAAAAGGAAAATAAAATCTTCTTTGCACAGGACCTTCCCATCCAAATAAGACAAGCAAGGCAGCAACTCTCACCATTCTGCAAATACCTAATAGAGAAAAATATAAAATTCCAAATAAAATATCCAAACTCACTCCTTTTTCAAGTTCAGGATGGAAAATACAAGGTTGATAATCCAAAGGAGGCTAAAGCAACCTTCCAAACAATTTTCAAAGACATTTCCTCTCCATAATCAAAATTAAGAAAAATTCTCAGTAAACTGAGCTCTGGATGCTTTTCTGACCACCTAGGAGTCACTTTCATCCAGGATCTTCCAATTTAAGCCAACTCCTGCTTTTCTAGGCCTCTAAAATGTCATGGCCAACCACGAGATGAGTAGGGAACTTAAAATACTGCAGTAGGAACCGAAAATGCAGTATTTGTTCACTGGGTGGACCAGTTTAAAGCTTACCACCTCCAAGGACTCCACAATGAATTTTCTTCCCCCTACGAAGAAACCCGAGGCCATAAACGTCGGGGAAAAAAGAAGGTCTGACAACAAAAACTTTAATATGAAGAAATGAAGGTTTGGAGGTCTAGAGAAGCAGCATTTCAACCGGATTATAATAGTTATAACATTCAATCATGATTTCCAGCTTTTCTGAACACCATAAGGTACTAAACCAAAAATCAGTTTAAATAAGTTTATTCTATAATGCTTCCAGAATACCTTAAATCTAACAGCCTTTTGCTGCTTGGGAAGAAAGACTGCAAATGAATGTTTGACACTGGCTTGAAAGCTTGAAAAGCAATTTACTAAACATAAACTAATGTGTATATATTTTTTAACATGCTTTTTTGTACCTGAATTAGCAATACTTTACAAATAACAGAGAAAGAGTTTTAAATTGTGTATATCATATTGTAGGCTTAATTGCTGAGAAACCTCCCTGATAAAATAACTTTAGAAGTGTTGTTTTATTTCTCTCTTTCTTACATAGATAAAAGAAGCTTGATCAGGAAGCTGCTCTGTTAAATCCGATTGTATTATAAAGGTGTAACAAACAGGGAGAGAGGTTAACTAATAATCTGTTAATAATAGGTACCTGTGAAAAGACAAAAGTTGCTCAAGCTATACCTGTCAGGCTGCTGGACAAGCCTTATAGTATAAAGTTTCGAATTACCAACAGGAGCACTAATTTAACCTCTCAGTAGTCTTATGTTAATTTCATGTATAGTAGCAAGTGTGTACTGTTGAAATATTAGTCCTGGATATGTGCTAACAATGGAAATAGAAGTAATATAAACTGTTTCTAGCACTACGAGTGTTAAATATTTAGTAACTAATGTATCTCTGGGAACTAAACATGTTGATTGTGTTCAATACTGTGGAACATCTGACAAACTAATGGAAATCAGATATTGATTCATAGCAGAGAGTTTGTTAGAAGACTATTAGGATATGGTATTGACTTAATAACATGTTAAAATCAAAGTATTAAAGTTTGATTCCCTCAACCTTCTGCTTATGCTCAAAAAATACTAGATAATTACAAAGAGGTTTAAAGGTTGTATTGTTTATAAGTGTATTAGTAGACAGTTTTTGTATGATTGTATTCACAAGTATCTTGCAGATGAAGAGACTAGGATATATTATTTAGAAGTGCTGTTTTTAGAACTGTTATGTAAGGCGTTCTCTACATTGTTGTTATTATTGACTTTAAGAGGAACCATATGGAAATTACAGTGCATAAAGAACACTCCCTTACACTTATAATTGGAAAATATTATTCTTACACTAAAAACATCTTTTTTTCCCCTCACTATTCTTGGTCCAGGGAAGTAATGATCAGGCATTGGGTTGGGATGGGAATAGGCAGGTGCTATAATAAAACACACAAAAAATGACTTTATCTGAAGAACCATACACACACTATCAATAAATGTTTTATCACATCAAGGACACTACCGGGATAAATGTGGGAACTAGAATCATGGAATGTTAAAGGCCTACAACAGAAAAACAAAAGAAATCTATTCTTGCATCTTACATTTAAAAGCAAAGCCAAAATAATATTAATTCAAGAATCTTATCTTACAAAAGAACAATGGACAAACATAGAAAATAAAAATATGGTTAAGACAAATCACAGCTTCAGAGGGAAAAACAAATAGTCCAGAAGTTGCTTTAATAATCAAGCATGATTTTCAAGGCAACATAATTAAAACTGATATTGATAAAGAGGGAAGATGGTGTTATATAGTTTACACCAACCCCACCATTTCAAAGCCAGTATTAGTGCTAAATATCTATTCTTCATGTAACAACTAACAGCACTTTATCATGTCACTATACGCTTTATTAACAAAATTTAATGATAACTTTAAAATTATTGGGGGTGACTGGAATTCTTAACAAAATACAGATAAAGATATATCTAACTCAGAAACATATATAACAAGCAAGCCACACTAGCAATTAGGGAACTGAAACAAGATTTTAAACTATTTGATCCTTTTAAATATACTGCAAGAGACAACAAAACAGAAAACTTCACCTTCTATTCACAATGTCACAAAATGTGATCGAAGATTGACGTCTTTCTAATCCCTGAAACATTCCTTAACATGAAAGTTATAACCCATACACATACCAGATTCTTCTCTGACTTCTCACTGAATGGGACAATAAACAAAAACAGTCTAACAGAGGCTACAATTGAACATTAAGTCCAGTCTCTTAACTAAAGACATGATAGAGGACATAAATATGCTACTAAACTCCCTAACTTTAAACCTAGTTAATTCACAACTATTTCTGGACATTGAATGGGCTTCAACAAAAGCTCAAATTAGAGGCTTTTTGATTAACAAACCAATGCACTATAAAATTATTCTTCAAGGAAGAACCTGTATTAAAAGAAAAAATAAATCAATTAGAGTTGGAACTAATGTCAGGTCCTAACGGAAACATTGAAGACCTCCTAAGAAAAAACACAAAAATAACTATACCTAAAAGAGATAAGAACTTTATCATTAAATGAAATGAGAAACTTGGCCAAATATGCAGAGACTATTCAATGCCATCCAGGGCCTTAGCGAGACTAGCTACTCTACACAAATCTACTCCCATTATAACAGAAATTTACCACAAGAACAAATCATAACCAGGCAATAATAAACCTCTTTGAACAACTTATTACTCAGATTTATGGAGAACAATCTTTATCATCTTCAGAAATGGACAGGGAAGCTTTCCTTCAAGATATAGTTTTCCGGCAACTAGATACTAACCAACAAAATAACCTAACAAACCCAATATCAATAAGTGAAATCATCGACACAATTAAAAATCTAAAAACAAATAAAGCTCAAGGTCTGGATGGTCTCACACCAGAATTTTACATGTGTTTCATGCCACAAGTTGCTAAAATATTACAGGTACTAAACTACATAATAAACAACAAAATAAATAATTTACACTTTAATACCTGAAAAAACATTCCTATTTTGAAATAACAATTAGATCCTAAAGACCCTGTTAGCTACAGACCAATTTCATTACTAAATATAGATGCTAAGATTCTCACATCAGTACTAGCAAATAGACTAAAGAACATTATAACCAACATTATTTCTCCTGGACAATCAGGTTTTATTCTATTCAGACAGACTTGTGAAAACACCTTCACTCTTGAAGCCATGATAACCTTTGCAAACATTAAGAAAACTCTCATATACACAGTGGTGGTGGACACCCATAAAGGATTTGATAGAGTGAATATCACTTTTTTACTTCAACTCTTACCTTACTTTGGGTTCTCTAACAAATTTATTCAAATAATTAAAATACTATATGAAAACCCTTACACTAACCTATACAGAAACAGAACTTTATCAAATGGAATAAAGATTAAAAACAAGATGAGACAATGATGCCCTTTATCCCCCTTCTTATTCAATCTATACCTTGAACCGCTGTTCTGTTCATTAAACAAAAAATATATCATAACCCACAATCTCTCTTTCAACTCTAAAATCTTTTACACAGCTTTTGCCGACGATATAAACATTTACTTCACCACCCCTAGCTCTGACCGAAATTACTAAAAGCAATTGAATATTTCTCAGGTATATCTAATTATAAACTTAACTAAAAAAAACAAATATTTTCCCTTAAGTCCTCCCAAACTATTATCATTCCCATTTTTAGACAAAATTAAAATAAAAGACTCAACCAAATATCTCGGGACTACGTTTTTCCAAAATAAAAAAGATTTTTATCAAAATAATATACTCAACAAATGGAATATGATAATGCTAGACTGCAACAGATGGAACAATCTCAAAATACCATTCCTATCCAAAGTCTCGATAATCAAAATGAATATTCTTTCCAGAGTTATTTATATATTTATAACCACACAAGCAGTAATACATAACAAGTTCTTCTACATACTGCTAGCTTAATCCACCTGCATTATCATAAAGACACAAGCATTTATGTGCAAAGATATACCTTCAACACACATACAGATATGCAATGACAAGATTTCGCCACAACAGGGTATGCTCAATAAATGGATGTAATAAAATAGTTGATGGCACTTTTGTACAGCTGTAAATATTGATGTTTCATGTTAGTGTATAGATACTGTCCATCGATAATACTGTACTCAGTGTATTAGTACATTGTTGTTACTGTTCTTTGTTTTGTACATTGAAAAATTCAAAATAAAATTTTTTTTTTGAGGAAAAAAAAAGGTTTTGTACAAACTTCACAAAAGCAATAACATATATCAGAACTCTCCAGATTGAGAATAAGCATCCCTTTATTACTACATTATGAAAATATCTGCCAAAAGTAAAATTAAAAACTCACGTTACCTAGCAACAGTCAATGCCTGATGGTCCCCCATACGCGATCCAATAAATGCTTACTAATTCCACTTGTAACATATAAAAACAGTCCTAACACACATTTGTCTCTGATCTATAACAATAGATTGTACTGCTGCCATTTGACAAAGACGAGTCACATCACACCCCATGCATTTTAAATCCATAAGCCTGTCCAACCTTCTCTTGGTGCATTCTGTTTTTTATTACCTTTTGAAAAGGCATTCAACGGAATAATAGAATAAATGACAAATGAATGGCATTGTATGGTAATCCTTATTTAATGCAATGGATAGAACACCAATTAATCAAGAAGGTACAGCAAGTCAAGATTGAAGTGGTGACTCTGTCTCCTCTGTAGAGATTACCACTGATTTCTAATGTGGTTCTGTAATGGACACACTTATTTTCTAGATTATTAATCAGACAGAAATTTGGGAAACGAGTTGTGGATAATCACAAATATGGTGATGATAGTAAATAGAATAAATATTTAGATGTTAAGTTCTCTGTCATAATCTATAAAATGCATATGTGGTGGAGTAATAATGACATCAGTTTTTATTGGCAACAGATATGGCATTATGTGCCTTAACAGGACCTAAATTATGGCATGTTGCAAATGAAATTGTCACGTCATAAAGAATATACCATCATTAAAGATCTAGAGATCATGGTGTACAACAATTTAAGGTTTGATTAGAATATATCTGCAAAGTCAGAAAAGAGTGCCCTGTAGCCGATCAGATTGTAAGGGGACATGTTCAGACACTTGGGGGAGATCGTTGCAAAGGTACTCAGTATAACTCTAAATAATAATATAAATGTCAAAGTAAAGGCATTATATGCCAATCCATACTTAATCCAATGGGTATAACACTTGTTAAACAATGGGATACAACAAGTCAGGGATAGGGGTGTAGCTAAATGTGCCCATTAGAGATTCTTATAGAAAACCACTGATAAGATAGTATTTGGCCTTATACTCCAATAATACTATCAGTTATTGAGCACAATGCTGCATCTGTAGAATCAGAGCAAGCTGTCTTAAACTACTTTTAAATCTAATGTTATTTTTCTGTTCACAAGATTTAAGGTATAGTGATTTCTTACAATAAAAGTACAGGGTTGGAAATTGGAACTATACAATATATCCTATTTTTCCTACTTAATTAGATGTAACTTCTACATAGGTTCATAGGTTTATACTAGGCTAATGACCACCAGGGTCTTTACAAGCCTAGTCATGCAACCCAACTCAGTTTTTCTCCAACTTCCTTGAATGCTTATATAATGGGGAATGCTAGTAAGGATAGATAGCTAAAGGTTATGTGGGTGGTTATGTTAAATGGGGGTTAATTTATTTGCTGTTGACCTCTGTCCGTCAAACACATGGGATGAATTTGCAATTTCCCATTCAACGATCAAGGTTTTGTTTGAATAGGGTTAGGGATTAATTCTGCTTTACATGGATGGGGAGCGTCTTCCATAGTGAGCGGATCCTTTGAGTCACATATCATTGTCTCCAGCATGCTCTATTTGTATTGCAGACAAAGCTCAGGTCATTGGATCTAGTGTTTATGTTACTAATGTGAAAGAGATGCTGGATCTGAGGATGCCATATATGCCAGGCATAGATTGATAATATACAGGTGAATAGAATACATCTCAGTAACATGTAGGGCACTCAATACACTGGATTGTCCTGGTCAGAAACCTTTGAGGGAGTCCCAAAAGTTGTAAATGCCTGGTTAGTTACATGTTAAAATGGGGCATTCTATTCAGTGAGTTTCTTACTGTCATGGCTACATGTTGGTCAAAGGCAAGATTACTGTCTGTGTACGTTCCCAGATCCCTATCAGGTCAACTCTTAGGGAGTGCTTTACCGATGGAATGGATGATTTACCAAAGGGCACTGTAATGCATTTTTTTTGCTCTGAGTTTTAGTCTGTGGCTTTGGCACCAGTCATTTCTTTGTGCTAGACCCTCTTGTAGAATGTTGATGTTGCTGAGGGGAATATATGATAGTGCCCACTTTACAGTCATCTGGGAACTTGGTGAGACAGTGGCCTTTGACATTAGCCTTAATGTCCAAGAAGTTGATATCAGTCAGGTGCAGGCCCAGAAATAGATTTGCTATGTCACCCTGGTCAGTGAAGGTTGTGCCATTTATCACTATTTCTGCACAGTGCTGAATGTTACTTTTAGAGTTCTTGACACAGCTGAAGAATGTCTTGTGATTGTCCTTTTCCTGGGAGGCTATCTTGACCTTGTAATTGGCCTTGTTGGGCTTCATTAGATTTCCTGTTTTCTGAATCAAAGGGCTCTTATCTATATGCTGTTTCTGAGTTTGGCCATTACTGTTTTTCATTTTTTGTATACCCTGTTAAGGTAAGGATTCCACCAGTGGGATTTGTTTTTGGTGTTAAATCTGGGCTTACTTCTGGTATGTAGGGCACCATCATTGCAGGCATTCTCATATTTGTACAGGGTTTCTGTAAATAATTCTGCATAGATAGGTATGTTTTTGTGGTTGGGGGAGCCATGCATTTTAATAAACTGTTGCTTAATAGGATGTAGTTTGCTTTAGAATAGTTCCTAACTTGTTATGAGTTAGTTTGGTTTTCCAGGTTGAGTTTTATTTCATGGGAGATAGCATTGTGGTCCAACCTCACCAATATGCAAATGATGTAGACTGGGTGCAACACTCTCCCATGTTGGAGAGTATTAAGTCCAATATGTTTGATAAACTGGTTGGAGTATACACTATCTGGTGCAGGGTGTTTATATCAATAAAGTCCAGGAAACACTGTGCCTATGAATAAGAGTCAGTGCACATTTCCCAGTCTATAGAGGGGTAGTTAAAGTGTCTCATGAATAGGGTTTGTGGTTGGATAGTGAGCACCTCTAGTAGGTTAAGGTAAGAATTGTGAGCTTTGTGGGTCATAGAGGATGACATGTAGCTAACCAGCATATGGTAAGGAACCTTGACTATGGAAACTTGGACATGAATGAACTCCAGAGCATCATCCCATTTAACCAACTTGAAGTTGAATTTCTTTCTAGCATAGATTGAGATACCCCCACCTTTAGCCCCTGTCTGTGCTGCTGTTTGTCTAAATATGTAGAAGGCACTGTAGCCTTGTACTACCAGAGTACTTTCTGCAGCTTTAAACCAAGTCTCCATAACAGCACAGATGTCTACATTCTCCAGAGTTAGGAGAAATTGTAGGTTATGGTGCTTCTTGTTTAGGCTCCTAGCATTGAGCTGTGGTCTGTTAACCACATCCTCCCATGCTGATAGATATTGTCTTCCCCTGGAGTGACACCAGAACTAACCCAATTATTAAAATCAATCATTTTCTGTTAATGCTGTGGTTCATCCTTGGTGATGGTAGAATATTGCTCACTGCAAGACACATACCTGTCTATGACACATATTCAGAGAGATACATAATGACTCTTTTCATATAGTCCAGTGAGGTTCATCTCAGGTCATTTACACCTACATGGACTATGACAGAATCATACTGGTATTTGTGGTGCAGTGATCTGAGTGCATGTGTGATATTGCAGATCCTAGCTCCATATAGGGAGCTAACCATTATCTTCTCCTTGTACAGCCTGGTAAGAGGGGCATCTATGTGTCATACAATAGCATCCCCTATGACAAGACTACTAGTTAAAGTGTTTGCTTGCCTTATGAGTTTTGTTCTTGGGGTATCATTGGGTATAGGTATATGTGTGATGTTATTTGTTGCTTTTGGTATGTATTTATTTTAGTGATTACTGAAGATCAGTGTTGCCATTTGATAACTCAGATCTTTGAGGTTTGGAAAGGCTTATTTTTAGTGCATCAGCATAAGAAGATTTATGTGGCTGGTGAGCTATATGTCTGAAGGATATGTTATGTGTGTTCTTGACAACCTTATTTGTAAGTAGTATTTTTGCCTCCAACAAAGTTAGGTATGTATGTCTCTTGCATACTGTGTTAGTTTCTTTAAAGATTAAAGGGTTGTCTGAGTACATGAAACAATTGCTACATTGTCTCAGGATGCCCCTATCTACCAAGCTATCCACAGATACATTAAGAAATTGCAAATCCATGTTGTCAGGACCTGTATTAGGGTTGGGCTATTATGGTTTAGGCACTTGATTGTACAGGGATCACCTGAGTGGAGTCTAGAGTTAAAGCTAGATGTTAGACAGTGATATGGTCTGATATTAGTGTTGTTTGCCATGCAACTAGCTGCTCTAAGCTTAGCTCCATGCAAGCCTTTCTATGCTACAGGTTAAAGTCCTATGTATTGGCTTTACATGTTTGCTACTATTCAGGGTACTGCTAATTGCCACTGAGTGGTGAACAACTCAGTGGAAAGCGTTTCATTTATAGCAGACTGAAAAAGCTGAAAACTAACTGGGCATATTTAGGTCCCATTCCAGGGACTGAAATATGGTCTGTGACTTGAATAGGAAGTGCTGGAGGGACAAATTTGTTTCCCAGTGACTTCTGTGTCTTTGGAATAGGTTGCCAATTAATGTGAAGCAGAGCACCTCTATGACACTTTTCAAAATGAACCTGGATGACTGGATGGGGCCCCATAAATTCTTATCGGGAATAGTGCCCACAACCCTCCTGGACATGAGCAGTCATTAATAAATACAATGCTTGGTATTAGCTAGAGTATCTATGGTATTACATTGGGATGAAATGGCTAGGCTTGAAACGAACTTCAGGTTGATGTCTAGTAACATCCGACAATCCTATGATCCTATGAACTCCTATGACCCCTGCCCAATAACTTACTACAATTTGAGCTCCCTGGAGTGCTTCCCACCTCAGAAAAGCCAGACAAACACCTTCATTCACAACATGGATTACCCTGAAACGTCTTAATGTAAAAACACAGCAAAGGTAGCTCTCAATTGCAGATTAATACCAAATACCTAAGTCCCTAAAAATCAATCTTGTTGAGGAACTAATTTAACTTTAGGCCTCTCTGTGCATTTCTCCAACTCAGACAGGCCAGGCTACCTTACTACTGCCACTAGCATAGTAGTACAAGTCTTCTTAATGTATAAACACACACTTTGGTTAGCCAAAATTGAAAAGGTATCAGAAACAATTTAAATATCTAGCTATAACAAAAGTAATATATGTGTGTGTACATCTCTGTCTACACACACACACACACACACACACACACACACACATATATATATATATATATATATATATATATATATATATATATATATATATATATATATATATGGGTTCACTTTATAACATCGAAATACTGAAATGTCGAATTTCAGTATCTCGAAGCTATAAAGTCGAATGTTCAAAATAGCGAACGTTCATAATCTCGAATTTGACGTATGTCGAAAATATGTCGAATTTGCGGTTATGAAGTTGCGCTATGTAATGTCCGGATTTGTGTTTTGTTGGTGCGCGGTGCCGTGTTTGGATGTAGGTGTTATGTCAGGTAAGTGAGTGTTTTGTAAGGGTTTTGAGTGGGAGTTAGAGTGTGTGTGAGGGATTGGAGAATGTGCGTGTGTGAGTGAGCTTTTGTGTTGTGTTTGTGCGATCTCGGAGTTAGTATATATAAGTAGGGGGGGGGGTGTGAGTTGTGTATGTGTGTTGTTTTTTTGTTTATGTTGTGATGTGGGTGTTTTGTTGTATGTTTAGTGTAGTGTGTGCGGTGTTTTCGATTATGTGGTTTTGCGGTTTTTGTTTGTCGGTGTTTTGTGGATTCGGTTTTATAGTCTCGAGATACTGAAATTCGATATTTCAGCATTTCGAGGTTATAAAGTGAATCTATATATATATATATATATATATATATATATATATATATATATATATATATATATATATATATATATATATATATATGTGTATATATTTTTTTTTTTATTTTTTTTTTTCTTAAATGATCACTTTGTCTACTGCTGAATAAGTTACCCCATTACATCAATGCTCATTTAATAAAAACACCAGAAAAGGATTTAACACTTGTCTTTTGGAGTGGAAAAAATCTGCCTTACATGCAGAACCCAATGTACAGTCATCCAAATTGCCTTCAGTATGCATCTTGCAAGGATGATAAGTCCTAGCCTCCCTGTAGACTCAGTCAACAAAACAAATATGCAATGAACCAGGCTTGTTCAGTTGACAGACAAAGTGAACATTTGACAATACCAAGTATAAACATAAATAGACAGACAGATAGATATGTGGATGTATGTGTGTGTTTGTGTGTGTGTGTGTGTGTGTGTGTGTGTGTGTGTGTGTGTGTGTGTGTGTGTGTGTGTGTGTGTGTGTGTGTGTGTGTTGGGGGGGGTCTATATCAGTCCAACGAAACAGCACATCATCGAATACTACAACCATGAACTTCTAACCACAAAATCTAAAAACATTGAAAGCTCAGAACAGCGAAATTTTTCCGTGGGAAAAAATTCACTGTTCCGAGAAACACACACATAACACTAGCACACCAAAAAAACAGCAATACACACACATAAACTTAAAATCCTACATCTAACCTTACACTAAATTGTACATACCGTAATATCTATCCACTATCCTGAACCCAAACCCTAACCCTAAGGTCCGTCACTACCACACACTCACCTTACCGGCGCCCTAACCCTAACTCACATACCCCGCCTTAACCCTAAAGTCTATCACTATCACACACTCACCTCATCCGCGCCCTAACCCTAACTCACATCCCCCTCCCTAACCCTAAAGTCTGCCACTATCGCACACTCACCTCACCCGTGGCCTAAACCTAACTCACATACCCCGCCCTAACCCTAAAGTCTATCACTATCGCACACTCACCTCACCCACACCCTAACCCTAACTCTCATACCCTGCCCTAACCCTAATGTCCACACAATTGCACACGTAACTGAACCCAGCCTGTAACTTTCCACCACAGTGCTGAAAATAGCGAAGCCACAGAAACGGGCAACCAAATTATTTCCCCTAGGAAAAAAATTGGTTATCTGCAGCTTCGCTATTTTCAGCGTTCACTGTTTTCAGGTCGATATTAGACCATTCGAAGTATTAACACTCCGATGCTCTAATACAGACCCTGTGTGTGTGTGTGTGTGTGTGTGTGTGTGTGTGTGTGTGTGTGTGTGTGTGTGTGTGTGTATGTGTGTATTTATGACAACAGTTTATTTGAGCATGTCATATGCTATCATTTCTGTACAAATGTTTTTCCCTATTTTTTGATTTGTTCTTCCCTAAGGAAAGTGTTTGCTACTCTTAAGGCTGGAAAACTACATTTCATCAGTATTAGGTTTTGTTTTGTGTGTGTGTGTGTGTGTGTGTGTGTGTGTGTGTTGTGTGTGTGTGTGTGTGTGTGTGTGTGTGTGTGTGTGTGTGTGTATATATATATATATATATATATATATATATATATATATATATATATATATAAATATATCTATATATATGTATGGGTCTACTTCACTTGACCGAAAACTCATTTGATTGACACCCATTTGAATGACTCCCAACTGACCTAAACTTCATTTGAGCTAAAACTCATTTGACTAACTCCCATTTCACTAACAGCTTACAATACTGAATTTCAACATATTAAATCTTAAACCATAGACAAGCACACTTAGAACACAATAACTAACCCTTTCCAGAACTTAAAAACTACTTAGTAAACCTCTTAATAGAAATGGGACACTGTACAACCAAACTAGGTGGAGGGCTATGACCACCACACCCCCAGTGTGGGAGGCTATGCCCCCCACCCCCCGATTATATATACTAACTCCAGGATAGCACTACAGTGGGGAAAAGGGCATATACCTTTAACTTGCCTTGCAGTACTCTACACCATGCTACTACTGCTGGGAACGCACAAAACATTTGCCAAATTACTTTAGATACTTCCCATAAAAATGTAAATAGAAAACCTACATTACCTACAAAACTACTTTCTAAATAACTATCGGAATTTTAACACTCAGCACTATAAGTTACAGTAATTCTTTTTATCACAAGCAAGTCACAGGTGAAAAAACCCACAGCACATCAATGCCTTAAATGTCAGTGAAATGGGAGTCAGTCAAATGAGTTTTAGGTCAAATGAAATTTAGGGCAATTGGGTGTCGGTCAAATGGATGTCAGTCAAATGGGTTTTAGGACAAGTGAAGTAGACCCATATATCTATATATATATATATATATATATATATATATATATATATATATATATGTATATATATATATATATATATATATATATATATATATATATATATATATATATACACACACACACACACACACACACACACACACACACACACACACACACACACACACACACACACACACACACACACACACATACACACACACACACACACACACACACGGACCTGGAATTCTCACCTATTTTATTGCTAAAACATCTGTTTTATTAGAATCTCTAATAGCTTTACTGTTAGTGTTGCATATCCATTCTAAATTGCAAAAATATCTTTTTAAGTTTTCAGTCTTCCTCACACAAAGGTTTATGACTGTGTCTTTGATCATCATTAATGTTTTATGTGCTGAAGACACCTGTGTCAAGAAATTTACTCTAAAACAGTTGAGCAAAGCTCATTAGGTGAACATCCATGTCTTGAACGTATAATAACTGAGTTATGTTTAAAGAGGTCCTATCATAATGCTTTGCAGTGCATGAAGCTTTAGCTACCTCAAAATAGTACTAGTTACAACAGAGGTATAGCTGGCTCACTTAGTGACCCAATCCATTCCCCAGTCTGCCACTCAATTCCAAGCTGAGGAACAAATACAAATTAAATAAATAAAAAACATCCATACCTCTTTTCATTGATCTGGTGATCCTACTGTAAGCAGTAAAAGAAAAGAACATTTCTACTTTGAAAAACTGTAGCAAACCACTTGCCACATTTGTAGCAATTAGCTGACTAGCACCTATACCATAAACAAAGGGCAGAAGTGCTTTAGTCTTGACTGCAATAATATTAGCATTTATTTCCATACCAGCCTAAAGAAATTTTCGTGTAGAAATGAATGCTAGTATGTCACTACCAGCCATCCAGAATCTGTTGATAATGCCCCCTAACACATTGTGCCCAGGGTGGCTGCTCCATTTATCCCTTCTAGATACACCTCTGAGTTACATAAAAAAGAGGAGATGCATGATGTGCTTTACAGCTTTGAAAACTGCAACATACCTAATGCTGCCTTACAGATATCATTCAGAAGTAAAGAACATCTGATTCTGTAAAAATTTGTAATACAGTCTGAGTTCACACACACATACATATACACACACAAGAACTATGGCAGTCAAAATGTTTTTTCAGTTTTTAAAGCATTTTATCATCTCTCCACTGTTCTGTAATGACTGCTGTTTCATTTGTAGCATGGGACATGAGCTTAATATTGCCAAAAGGTGCTTAACAACACTTAAGTACTTTACTTATGTCCAGTGGCGTTTCGTGATATCGGACTGCAGCCCCCCCCAGCTGTGTACACAATGGTACAATCTTCACATAGAAAGTGAATCTGGACTGAAATCCTTACCAGTCCAGATTCAGGAAGAAGGCAGCAGACTGCTGATGCCACAGAAGTCTATGCAGTGCTAACAGCATAGACAGGAAAGGGATCGGACTGCAAGGTCGGCAGTCTTGGAATGGAACATTCACAAATAGGAAACCGGAAGTTTGCATTCCGGCATGCACAGATGAGAAGAGCCAGCTTTGGATTTCTTTTGCTGCCAAGAAAGCCATTTGGAGTTTAATGCAACTTTGGATTTTATTTTTCTGCAGAGAACGTTGCAGCTTGGATGTGCCATTCAGAGTTTTATTTTGCTGCTGCTGGCAGGTAGGGACTGAGAAAGCCATTACTCGGTGTGTGTTTGGAGATTTATTTTGCAGCTGTTACTGTGTGACTTTGTGTGTGTGTGTGTGTGTGTGTGTGTGTGTGTGTGTGTGTGTGTGTGTGTGTGTGTGTGTGTGTGTGTGTATGTATGTGTGTGTGTGCATTTGTGAAATGCCCCAGTCAGTTCATATCAGTGGCTATAGGGAGAACTCAGGATAGGATACCTGCTGGTTAGAAAATACCTCAGGCTTGAACCCAGTACCCTGGGTTCAGGTAACAAAGCCTGAATTCCCTACCCACCACCATCTGTGAAACTTCTGCAGATTTTTGCCTCATATTTTGTTATGTTTATCATAAAATCTGTGGTTTCTGAATTTGTAATTCCATAGATAGTTGATGGTGCAGTGGTAGCATTGTTGCCTCACAGCTAAAGGTTCTCTGATTTGATTCTTGGCTGGGGTGCCTTCTGTGTGGAGTCTGCATGTCCTCCCTGTGTTTGTGTGTGGGTTTGCTCTGGTGTCCTCCCATGTTACAAAGACATGTGTCTGCAGTATTTCTCTCTGGGCCTCTGCTGAAAATTGGCTTTTGTTCCAAGTCAGACTTTCCTAGTCAACAAATGTTAAATAAAATTGACAGGCATTTGAATTTCAGACTCATGCTTCAGAAAGTGCATAGTAACACAAAACCTTTTATTCTAGCAAGTTTCTAAGTTTATAAGCTAAATATTTGAAATGTGTCCCTATTTTTGGGACTGTGTTCCCCCATTATTGGCTTCGTCCAGGTGTTTTGTGCTAAGAGGTTGACAACTATGCTGAGAACTGAATTCACTAAAGGGTAGCCATTTAAGTTTCAGTCTTCCTCTCTTTCATAAAGCAGCTGATTTGGCATAGTGGTATGTTGCTCTGACTGTTTTGCACAGGGTCCTGGCTTCAAGTCTTGGCAGTGAAATGTATGGTGGTAACACAGCATTTTATATTCACAACTTTACAAGATTATACAAGCAATGTTTAAAATGTGTCCCTGGTTTTGGGGCTTTAGTCTCTCCCCAATAAATTTTGGCTTTTTCCAGATTTCTTGTGCTGCAAAGTTGAGAGATACAGTTGAGTGTCAAGTAGATTTTACAAGGAGCTGAGAGCTGCAGGGGGACAGAAGTTTAGTGCTGCTTATGCTAAATCTGCTTGCATTTTTGATAGCACATCAGGTAGTTTACTTGCTTTTGATGCAGAAGGCTGTGGGTTCTACTCCCACAAGGGGTGGTAGCTGCCATACTAAAAATGTCCTCTTTGGCAAAGATACAGGCACTTTATTTGCAGATAAAACAATGAAATATAAAGTTGTTTGCTAGCAGCAACATCTTCATTAGTTACAGATCTCTTTAATATGGAATTTTATAGATTACTTTTACTTCTGCAGAGATTGTGCATATTTACTGATACTGGTGGACTGTAGAGGTTTGAGTAGACTTTTATGATGGAAGTGTTCTCAATTGGGCTGTTTTGTCAGTACTGGTGCATGCATTTTGTTTCATTGTTTACTGGAATAAATGTTCAAAGCAGTAAATTTAAAACACCCTCTAGCAACTGTACTGTATTATATAAGGAATATAATTTAATACTATCAGGAATGTGTATCACACAACATATTTATGTCTTGTGTGCAAGGGGCCTATCATTTGAAAACAGACCAAAGTTAATCTTTATACTAGCCAAATGTATTTTCTTTGAATGTGGATTTCAAAGCTGTTTCAATGAATGTGAGTTTCAAGGGCAGATAACTTTTAATGCTAAATCTGTTTTCATTGTGAGACTGCATTGCATTGTTTAGCAGATATCTTAGTGTTTGATCTGTAAAATGCAAAATAAAACTTTCAAATGAAATCCAGATCATCATAGAAGTAAAGCAGTTTGCACACTACAGTGTTTATGGTAAATGGGGTGAAATAGCCAAGTAATGGGACATTGGAATGGTTGCAGGGGGGAGGCTCCATTCGACCATGATTTTGTGAGAGGGAAGGGTGGCAAACTCAAAGACAGCCCTGGCTGAACTATACCTCTCAACTGTCCAGAGTTTTGCAGAATGAATAGATTTTTGCTTCTTATTTTTGGTTTGTTCCTCCTAAAATTTGTGGTTTTCTGGCAAATTATTTAGGAATTGTCACTAAATAATGACAGACATTGAGTTTCAGACTTCATAACCCTCAGAAAAATGCATGCTAAAGCAAGATCTGTTATTCTATCAACTACGTTTATACAAGAACAATATTTAGTACTGTTTGTATGTTCCCCCAATATATTTGGCCTTGGCCAGATTTCCTGCGTTAACAGGTTGAGAGGTATGCGCAAATAAATTGCTTTATATAATTAGACATGTCCAAACCTCTCAACTGTCCCCAATTTTGGCTCAAAATGTTGCTCTCCCTCTAATAATCCCTCCACAAAAATGGTAATTGTGGAAGAAAACATGGAGAGGTTACAGAGTTATAGATTACTTTTATTTCAGAAATGCGTGTAGATTTGTTTATTTTGTCAGCTGCTCAAGTTAACAGTACTAATATTAAAAAAGTGCCCTTTCTTTGACAGGTTCCCAGCTGTATTGTGTGGCTACTTTATAATTTTGCATCACATTTTTGGTCCATTTTTTTATAAAATTGTGGTTTTGCAAATTAGAGACAAATCATTAAAGACTGAAGTTAGAAAATAATGACAGACATTTGAGTTTCAGATTTCATAACCTTCAGAAAATTCATACTAATCCAAGACCTACTATTCTATTAGAAAGTTTATAAGAGCAATATTTAAATATTGTCCTTATTTTTGGATCCTTGTCCCACTTCTATGTATGGCTTTGTCCAGATTTCTTGCTCTAATGTTGAGAGGCATGAGAAATGTGTCAGGGCCATCACAGTCAGCCAGAGACCTTTCAAATTGTGACATACTCCCCCCATGTAGTGACTCTGGATGTGTCCAACCAAGGCAAGGAACAGTTATGCAGTGTAAGTGTGCAGAGTATCCCGCCATCCAAGGTAGACAAGTACTACAGTGGCTTTTCATCTGTCCTTGCTTGATTTTGCAGAATGTTCAGGCTTTCTGTCATATTTTTATACTGTTGATTTATGCTTCTTATTATTCATCAAGTGCCCATTGCTCTGTGTTTAAGTAGCAATGCTTTAATGACCATCAGATAAGCTTGTCTGAGATTATAAGATGCAAGTAAGCTTTAATAAGCATAATGTTAAAGAATCGCCAACACTGAAAGCCTTTTTGTTGTTGCCCTGCAGAGAATACTTACATAACTAGATAATGTACAAGCTTTGGGTATTGAAATGCATATGACAGTATTTGTAATAAAGGACAGGATTACAGTATTTTAAGAAGCTCATTATCTTTGTTGAAGACTTGCAGTCATCTTAGCAGGCTTTACCCGTAAACTAAACAGAATGCCAATCTATCATGTGTGGTCCATAACCTGTGCAGTAATCCTTTAAGCAATTTATCTTGAGCTTGTTTCTTGTTCGCTGCTCATTTATTACTTTGATCATGTTTTCCCCATGAAACAAGTAGATAGTTGTTGTCAGGCAGCAGGTCTTTTTTGGATAAGAAACATTTTTACAAGTGGTGGTATCACAGAGACTGGTACTTTCAGCATGTTACTTGAAACTTTTATAAAGCTGAATATAAATTATAATTAGAACTGCAGTGCAAGGAGAAGTGGTTTGAATTGAGTGCTGCTTGTTTTTCTTATGCTTGACTTTGACTGGCACTCCAGTAATGCATTTAAAAAGTAATTTTTTTTTTATGCCTTGCAACCTTTTTGTTTCCATCTAGATATTAAGTAAGCTGCCATGCAGCCAATGCATTGAAATATTTTTTTTCTTCTACACTTCATTTTGCCTTGATTGGACTCTCATAATGATGGTTTGGCACCCAGGGCAGCATATTTAATTAAAGTTCCAGTTTTTGTGGTTTTGAGTATAGCCCCTCCCCTTTTTGTTGGCCACACCCCATTCCCATTGGCCCCACTCATTCAGCTTTCTCCTGCAGCCCCCCCCCTTTGATTTGAAGTCACCAGCCGCCACTGCTTATGTCAGTAAGTTGATTAATAAAGTTTTCTTTTTCCTGTATTCTGAACATGATTGATGTGCTCCATATACTACTTAATTATTGCATGAATTAATATAACTACTTATACACTATCTGCTTTCTTTATAAACTTGTATTTTTCTTTGATAGAGGATCAGTGAATAAATCAACACAGATGTTGCTGGGACACTACCTATGCCCCAAACACTCATCCAGAATGCCTTGTCCTCCATAGAAGCTTAGTTCGACAACTCACAGCTCCTCCTGAATCAAAAAAAAAAAAAAAAAAAATACTACTCTTTACCCTCAATTGTTTCTTTCTTCCCAAAAAAACTACCTATAATATACTGGTGTCCAGCAAGACCAATACAGATTTGGTATCCCACATCAAAATACCAGGTGTATTATAAATAACCATCTGATACTTGATCTCCACCTAATGCAAGCCATGAAGAAGACATACCAAAAGCAAGACTGCCTCTATAGAGTAAAACACTACCTTACTGATTTTGCTAGACAAAACATAGTCACTTTCAGCCAAACTAGGTACAATAAAGTAGTCAAATTCTCAACTAAACAACAATATAGATTACATTACTGCATCTCTCTAAAACTGGCTTGAACTAAAGAATTATTTCTTCTACTCAAAATTAATTACAACATTTAAACTAAGTGCAAAATTCATATATCTTCATTCCATCATTTGGCCTTACACTACTAAGAGACGTCTATGCTCCACTAACAAATCAGTCTTCTCCATAACTTAACCTAGCAACACAGGATGCTATGTGCATTCACACTGCATTGCTAATAGCTGCAATGCCAGCCTACTCCACTTAATAACAATCTGCACCCTGAAAGAATCTAAATTCCAACTAAATCAACACTAATTGACAAATGGTTCTGCACCAGCACCACTCCTAGTTAAACTGTTACTAATACTTTTTGAATTTGTGCCATATCTCTCTGCAGCACAAAACTTAAGAGTGTAATTAACATAAATATACCTTCCTCTAGCATCGAATCTTCTTTAACTTCCTTTCTTTATACTGCTCTAATGCTTTATCTTAAAGAAATGTTATTCATATGCAGCACATGTAACTATTATAATTAATTGTCAGTGTCCGTAAATGATGCACCTGATTTCAAGGATGCCTTACTAATGGAACTGTTGCTCAGGAATGAAACTGAGTGTAAATGAATGAAAATGTAAATGAAGAAATATTGCAAATGATGTCCATAATGTCTCTATAATAGCCTTTTCTCCCCAGGCCTCCACTGAAAAACAGCACTGCTTAATCAATCTTTCCCAGAAAACAAGTTCCAATAAATATGAACTAGACTTATAGCATTAACAATATCCATTAATTTATGTTACAGCTGCAATATTTAAACCCATTTTATAACTCAGAAGGCTCTTTCTTACCACTTTACATTGTGTATTGTAGCAGTTAAAATGTCATTTTATTGTATACTACTTTATTTCTAGTGTGTACACTGAATATATAAAGGGAAACATAAGGTGAAATTCACAAAATTAGAGGTTCTAAATATCCTTATTAAAGTATCATAATGCATCAGTGGTTTAGATAAAAGTGATTAAATGTCCACATAGTTCTGTATTTAGTATTTCAAACAAACAATACTTATACCTGTTGACTGACTTGACGAATAAGTTCTTTTAACTGAAAGTTGAACTCTCTTTGGAAGTCATTTATCATATAACCAAATTAAAATGCAATTTTGATAAACTGAAACATGCAAGGAGACTATAAAGTCCATCCACAAATATAAAAGTTACTTTGAAAATGCATTATATAAACAGGACCTAAATCAAATTCAATTTACTCATTATGAATTGCCATGTTTGTTTTCCAAAGTTAATTTGTCTCCCTTCTTTCTATCTAAAAGATACAATGAAAAAAAAAAAACAATAAAATCAGAAAACATCTTCAGCTCATATTTGTCATCTGCAGCTCATGTTTATCATCTGTAGATTTCATTTTACAGAAGGTTTCACAAGAAGAAGTTCTGAGGGACACAAATAATGAATGCAATGCTGCAAAAAGGTCTTTTATTATACCAGTGGTTTGTGTTATTTTGATTAGAAATTGCAAGAAGTAGCAGTCTATCCAGAGTCAAAAATAAGTATGTTAAAATATCACAGTAGATACAGCTCTCAGCCTTGATAGATGTCTTACATTATTAAATTTAAATTAGCTTATTTCAGTTCTAATAAATGTTTCTGAGCATTTAAATCAATGAGTAAGAATGAAAGCTAGAGTATTTTAAATCTACCAACAGAAATAAAGTATTTTAATTGATACAGCTTGAACAGCAGTTCATAATACTTTGATGATTAAAAGAAAACTTGTGATATGGCCAGCAGCTGAAGGAGGAAGCCTAGCAGATTCAAACTGTGGTACACTGTAAAAGGAGGATTCATGAACACCTACACTAAGTTTTGCTACCATATACACATTGCTGCACACCACACACACAATGGTGCACTATTTTGCACTCATTAAATGGCTCTACACATAGTGTAGAGCCTCAAAATGAGAGTGAATTGTAGAATATGCTAATAAAAACATAGGTACCCAAATTACGTGCTAGTTAACCCATCCAAAATGGTAGAACTATCTAGAAACCTATAAAGTAATCATGTACGCTTTATGTTGTGCTGTTACTGTGCTGCCAAACCTTGGCCAAGAAGAAGAAACGTGTTAGGTTCATAGGTTCATAGGTTCATACTAGGCTATCTGCCCTAGGGTATTTATAAGCCTAGCCAGAGTGTGTTTGGCTTTCGCCACCCATTTTAAATTCATTTTGCTATGCCTTTTTTTGAGGTTAGTATACTGTGCCTCTGTCTAACAGTGACACAGAAGTGATAGCCGGTGTAAACCTACGATCTCCCATCCACTCATCAAGATTCCTCTTGAAGAGAGTCAATATGGGACTCTGCCTAACCTGGATTGGGATTTTATTCCAGAGTGAAGGGAGCCTCTGGGTTATGAATCTGTCCCTCCAGCATGTCCTATTATTTCAGTGCTGAGGTTCAAGTCTCTCGAGCATGTAGCTCGATGGGATTTGGATTTTCTGTTTCTATGAGGCCCTTTTGGAGGATGCTTGTGTCGGCTGGAGAGTTGATTAATGCGCCCAGTTTGCAGTCATCTGCACACTTGGTCAGCCACAGTCCTTCCGTGTTGGCCTGTACCGCCGAGAAATATATACCGAACAAGAGAGGTCCCAGGACTGAGCCTTGTGGGACGCCACTTGTAACTGGTTTGGAGTCTGACATGGCTCCAGCAATTCTAACCATGTGGGTTCTGTCCTTGAGCCAGTTTGCAACCCATCTAGTGACATAGGGGTTTATATTTAAGCTGGTGAGCTTATCTATAATGCCCAAGTGGGGTATTGTATCGAAGGCTTTTGCGAGGTCCAGGTAGGCTGTGTGGACCACCTTCCCCTCGTCAATGGCCTTAGTGACTGTTTCAAAGAAATCGACCAGGTTTAAGAGGCAGGATCTGCCCTTAACAAAGCCAAACTGGGTAGGATCCAGTGTCTGTAGGTCCCCAATATCTTTATTTATGAGGTCCATGATGATCCTTTCCATAGCTTTGCAGACCAAGCTAGTCAGGCTTATGGGGTGATAGTTTCCAGGATCCGTTGAGGCACCACCTTTGTAGAGAGGGACCACTGTTGCTGTACGCCACTCTTTGGGTACATATCCTGTAGTAAGGCTAAGATTGAACAGTAGTTTTATGTTTGGGTTTAGCTCTTCTTGGAGTTCATGTAGGACGCAGCCCGGGACACCATCTGGTCCCATTGATGCTGTGTTTTTTGCTTTGGAGAGGGCAGCTCTTACCTGAGCATCTGAGATGTCAGGGGGGCAGTACTCTGTTGGGATAGATATTTGCCCTTTTGTTGGGGAGAGGGGGGAGAAGTTTGCACTGAACCTGTCAGCTAGGATGTTGGCAATGTCTGTGGGCTCGGTGTATTTTTTGTCATTTTGGACTAATTCTGAGCATATCTGGGAATTCCCACCCAGGTTCCTAACATAACTAAAGAAAGCCTTGTGATTATCCTTAGTGTCCTGTGCAATTTTTCTCTCGAAGCTGGCCTTAGACGATTTTATGAGTGCCCGTAGTTTTTTGCTAATACTAATCAGAGATGCCTTCCCTTTTTGGGATTTTGCTCTATCATGTAGTAGCTTCCTCCTTCTATTGTATAGTTTGTTTATGGCTGGGGTCCACCAGACAGGACGTCTGCCTTTGAAGGATTGGGTCTTGGTTTTATTTGGGATTGCATGATCCATGCATTCCTGAAGGTGTTCATAGAATGCGTTTATAAAGGATTCTGCGGTCTGAGCAGTATTTTCCACAGGCCCGGGGGCTTTGAAGGATTTCGCCTCGGTTTTGAGGCGTGTGAAATTTGCTTTAGAGAAGTTTTTCACTGTGGTTTTCTGGGCAGGGGGTGGGGTCGGGATGTGAATATCCAGTAAGATTAGTTTATGGTCTGATCTTACCAGTGAGGGATACACTTCTGGTCTGGAGCATAGTGTCCCCATGTTGATGATGATCAGGTCCAGTATGTTTTCCCCTCTTGTGGGAGTGGTAACAAGTTGTTCCATAGCATTTGAGTTTATAAATTCTAGGAACCTTTGGGCTAGGGTGTTGGAGCTAGAGTAATGCTCCCAGTCTATGCTTGGGTAGTTGAAGTCGCCCAATATAATGGTGTTTGGAGAGACCTTCATATTTTCCAGTATTCTCAGGAAGGCCAAGTGGGGTTCCTGTGTTTGGGAGGGTGGTCTGTAGCAGGCTATAAACTGCAAGGCAGTTTTACCCACAGTTAGTTGCACATGGATAGTCTCTGATGCTTCGTGCTGTGCCACCAACCTGGAGGTGTGGGTATCTTTGACGAATATTGATACTCCCCCTCCTTTTGTGGTTCGGTCCAAGTTTTGGGGCCGAAAAGCATGGTATGAGGTATAACCTGGTAGTGCTGGGGTGCTCTCGGGAGCCTTGAACCAGCTTTCTGTTACTGCACAGATATCAATGTTCTCCATGCTAAGGAGAGTTTCGAGTGTGTGCATCTTGAAGGTTAGACTTCTGGCATTGAGTAGCATTACTTTTAGTTTCTTATCCCTTATGATACCTATAGAGGTGGGTTTGTCTTTTGAGCCTTGCCTAAAAAAGGCACTATGGGGGTAGCAAGAGCCTTTGCCAATATCCGAAAGCCCAGGGGTGACAGGTGCAAGCTGTCCCTAGTGAAGCATCATGGCTTGTCGAGCATGTCATCCCATGCTGACAGGCATTGGATCCCCTTTGAATGACACCAACACTTAAGCCAGTTGTTGAAATTGATCATCTTGTCTTCATATTGTGGCATCATTCTTGGTGAGGGTAAGATGCTACTCAAGGTCAGGGTCATACCGGCCTGGGCTACATGCTCAGAGAGCTCCTCTATGTCTCTTTTCATGTAGTCCAGGGAGGTACGTCTCAGGTCATTCACACCAGCATGGACAATGACTGAGTCATATTTGTACTTGCCTTGGAGTGACCTGAGTGCTTGTGTTATGTGGCGGATCCTAGCGCCGACAGGCAGCTCACCGTGACCTTCTCCTTGTTCAGCCTGGTGGCGGACGCCAGTGTGCCTGACGATAGAGTCACCTATTACAAGTGTATCAGGTGTGTTGTTTAGCCTTAAGGGCTGTGACTGTTCAGCACACTGGCTTTGTGAGCTATGTGTTGCACGTGTTTTGTTTTGGGGTAGCGGTTGCTTGGGTGTCTGCTTTGGAGGTCTCTGCTGCTTAGGCAGATTTTTATTTAGAGCCTCCAAGTATGTTTTTGTGTGTTTATGTGTTTGGTTTGTTGTCGTGGTAGGTCTATGTGAGACTGGAATTGTAGTGAGTGTGGTTTCCTTCTCCTCCTGACTGGTTATGCCAGTACTGAGTTGAGAGAGCTTAGCCTCCAGTTTGGCTATATGGTTGCATCTCTCACATGTGTTGGAATTTGTTGGGAGGAGGAGAGGGTTGTCTGTGTACATGAGGCAGTTGTAACATTGCCTCAAGATTCCCAGATTCACCAGCTGGACCGGAGAGGAGATTGACAACTGACCTTTGGACATGCTAGAATAGTATTGGGAATTCCTTTATAATTGAAAAAAGGGCCAATGGGGAACAAGGTACTCAAGGGGAGTTTGTGAGGGTGTAGTGCTTTTAATTTTTAGAGCTGACTTATATAATTGCTTTAGTGAGCAAGTGCCAGGTAACTTAAATGCAATGTGCTACAGGTAACTTAAATGCAAAACGACAAACAGTAACTTTCTTTCAAGTGAAACAAGGAAATAAGTACAGTAAGCAATGCAGATATCACTAGGGATCCACAGAAGTGCTAAAAGGCCGCGTTTTAGGTGGAATTAGCATTTCAGGGAAATAAACAAACAACAAGCATACAAATAAAGCTAGATTCAGCAGGCCTGGATCTAGTCTATGCTACAGCAAACAAGGTGTACCAATTTCAGTAAGAAACAGTTAGAATATGCAGGCACTATAAGCCTCTAACCAGAAATTCCCTGCTCAGAAGGGCAGAGTCCAGCCTCTCCTCCCACAAGAGTGCAGACCGCAATCCTTCTTAATGTAAAATAACTGGACTGAAGCCCAAGTGCTTAAATCAGAACTAATACACTTTTAGAATAACAGACACTGAGCTCTCAATCAGCAGTTCCCAACTTAGAAGGATGTAAGCTACCTGTCCTGTCACCACAGTGCAGGCCACAAACCTTCCTAATGTAAAACAACTGGTCTGAAGCCCAAGTGCTTAATCCAAAAGACTTAGAAATGATAGCTACACTTTATTCAAGTTACTACCAGCAGTAATAAATACAACTGAATACTTTAAAGAATGCCTGGATTAGTGCTCAAGTTATACAAACAAAGCTAGATTTAGCAGGCCTGGATCTATCCTATGCTACAGCAAACAAGGTGTACCAATTTCAGTAAGAAGCAGTTCAAATATTCAGGCACTATAAGCTTTAACCAGAAATTCCCAGCTCAGAAGGACAAGAGTCCAGCCTCTCCTCCCACAAGAGTGCAGAACACGAACCCTCTTAATGTAAAATAACTGGCCTCAAGCCCAAGTGCTTAAACCAGAATTAATACACTTTTAGAATAACAGACACTGAGCCCTCAATCAGCAGTTCCCAACTTAGAAGGATGTAAGCTACCTGTTCTGCCACTACAGTGCAGACCACAAACCTTCCTAATGTAAAACTGGTCTGAAGCCCAGGTGCATAAACTAAAAGGATTACAATGAGTTACACCAAACAGTAATAAATACAATTGAGTACTTTTAAGATGACGCAAAAGCAAAATAAAGTAGGAAAAACCACAAATACAGTAAAAGCAGATCATTTTTTTTTTTTTTTTTTGGAAAGAGAGAAAGGAAAGAGAGAAAGGAGTAGCAGAAACTAAGCTGACTGGCCTTCTCAAATGCTCTCCCTGTACTGGGTAGAATGAGGTAATGACACTAGACTGGGAGGAGGGTCCTAGATCAAATTTACACTAGGGGCGGGCAACTGCAAAGCCACCAACTATAAAAACACTATACCAACAGGGAGGGAGGGTGCGAAACAAACAGCAGAAATGTTACTCACAGCTGAAAAGCAGCAGTGAGCCTTTAAATGAAAGTTTTAAACAGCTAAAGGAGTCACTAGAAAAAAGAGTTTAACTGCAACAAGTTATCATAAACAAACAACCCAACAGATGCTTAATAAGAGTGGACAATTTCCAATTAATACCTCACACACAGTGAAACTAGCTAGAAAAAATACACAGTACACAAAGTGCTATAAACAACAAAGAAATAAAGAACAAAATAAACAAAAAACAGGATACTTAATGTTATATATTGTAGCTCAGTTTCATTTATCATAGACTGCATGACACAGAAATTGTAGACTGATAATGTGTGTAAAGGGAAGCAGCAGAAGAGATATGTAGTCTCTTCTGCCTTCACCTGAGATCCCAAGAAAATCATGGAAAACCCATCCCAGTGGAAACAATGGTAGGTGTAGCATTACATATATTAACTACAGGTACTTTTCAAAGACCCACAGGGGATATATGAGGGGTGTCATAAGCCTCAGGTTCTAAAATATTACATAATTTTCTAAATGTAATACTGTAACATGTGGAAACATATATGTTTCCCATGTTTCCCAGGGCAAAACAAAAAATTTGCAGGAATTTTATGCAATAGCTCACTTCCTTGAAGTTTAGGGGGGATGAGCATAGACTGCATGCACAGAGAAATAAAAGCTGCACCAGGTGAATAAGCTAGGAGGTACATTAAAAGGAAAGGGTAGCACTCTATAAACTGTCAGGTTGTATGCAATGCCGCAGGGATTATCTACAATGTCATTTTATGACTCACACATATAGCACACCTGTGAGCTGTACACAGAGTTTGCCAGGGGGGAGTTTCCACAAGGGTATTTAGTGGGGATCCAGGATATGTACTGAAACTTTGGCTTATGACACCCATGAGAAACCCACGTAATCCCAATGAACAAGGATACAATGAGACACATGCTCAAACTAGGAATATCATAGAACATGTATTTGACTTACTCAAATTAAGGTTCCTCTGTCTAGTCATATCATGAGGCAGTCTACAGTACAACCCAGCAATCTCTGCCTTAATACTCAGAGTCTGTGCCATGTTGCACAATGTAATTCTCAGGAAACTGCTTTAAGAAGCTAAACAAGAGGCAGCACCACTGGCCGGGCCAGCAGCTCCAGCAGATATAGATGAGGAGTCTGAAAGAGAATCAGCTTATTCACCAAATGGTGTTCGCAGATGTAGGCATGCACAATCTGCTATGACTCTGGCTAAGAGTCAAAAGGATAGCACACACACTCTAACTACATAAATGAAAACATGAGAGCCTAAGCACATACAAATATTAAAACTGATGCCTGTGAAGTCTATAGCCTTTACTTAGCCATGTAAAGGCTGTGTTCTGTTAGCAATGGACAGAGACAACCCCCCAAGGACACATCTTGCAGCTTCAGTATTAACAAGATAAATGTGTAACCCGTATGGAAAAAAAAGAGACATATAAGTGATTACTGTCACATGTGAATACGTATATGCCCCTAATCTGGAACATGTCTCAGGTGTACAGTAATGTTAATAATAGCTGATGTTTGCAATATACAGCTATGGATTTTGCCAAATACTGTGAATCATAGGTGTGACACCCATGTCCTGGACCAGAAATCAAGGAGCTTCAATCCTCACCAGTAACACCAGTGAGGGGTGTCTCATATAGGAGAAAGGATAACAAATACACACAGTAAAGTGCAATTTCCCTCATGAGCACACAGAGATCACAGTCAGTCTGGGGCTGGACGGTCCCTTGCTCTCCAGGTCCCCAATAAGCCTTCCCACTGACACAGCTATAGGGTTCATATTTCAGCCTAGTGGGCAAGATAAAACCTCCAGCACCCTCTCTGTCTAACCAGTGCTTCATGTCCCTGCCTCTGTATATAAACAAATGAGCATCATTTGCATATCAATAACTAATACTTAAATATTTACTTTGACTCCATTACTAAGAACACTTACAGAAATGCAATGATGGCCAGTGATTATATAACCAATCACTCATAATGGAGTGAGAATGATCAATAAAAGCATTTCTTCTGCAATACATGTACATTAAATTAAGCTTCTGAGTAAGCATGCATTAGCTATTCATTCTGTGCATCAGATGGTTTACTATCAAAATATGGAGCGGCACTTATGCAAAACTGGGATGGCCGAATACATGTTTTCCAGCTTCCATAATGCTGATCTGGAAGTATTCAAATCCTCATTAGTAAATGGTTGTGTGCATTCACTAATATGGGATCGACTTCTGATAACAGATTTGTGTGGCATGGCAGGTTAATGCAGTGTTCTGCAGATGCAATCACACTATAGTGGGAATTGGGAAATTTACCCTTTTCCTCACTGTAGTGCAATCTCAAAGTTGGAATATATATTATGCAGAGGGTGTGGGGGGAGCAGTCCCCCATATCGAGGTGCAGGGGGGCATACCTCCCTGAAAAATGTTACTGGTAAGATAGAATTTCAACATTGGAACTTCCAGTGTTCGAATGTTAATTCTGTGGTTACCATTTTCATCATTTTGGTAATTCAGTAATACCAAATTTGGATAATGAATTTGATCAAAAAGTGGAAACTGTTTTGATTTTCCACATTTTGATAGTAAACCACATCAGACATGTATGCAACCTTAAGACACAAAGAAATGTGCAAAGGACAGAACACATCCGTCATCACTTCACAGGGTGGGGGTGGTGGGTACAGGAGGACAAGCCTGACACCAAAGAAGTGAGTGTATGTGAATAACAAAACTTTATTAATTAAATATCCACTTGCATGATATATATATATATATATATATATATATATATATATATATGTTATATATATATATATATATATAATATATATATATATATATATATATATATATATATATATATATATATATATCTTTATGGGTCTACTTTGACCCACCGAAATTATGTTTCAATGAAATGTAAAAAGCCAAGATGTTTTTCGTGAAAGTGCACTTTTGCCGAAATGCACTTTTGCAAAAAAACAAATTAAATGAAAACAAACAAAAAACAAACAAATAAAATAAAAACACAATACTAATCATAATAAATGAAGGGGGGCAAGCCCCCCTGCACCCCCCAATGTAGGGGTGCTGTTCCGCCCATCTCCCCGCTACTTTTATATTCTCACTCTGAGATCACACTACAGTGGGGAAAAGAGAATATTCCCTTATCCTCATTGTGCCGCGATCTAAGCAACAGGCCCCATTGCTGTTCTCTAAGATGACTTTTCACAAAAGTGCATTTCGGCAAAAATGCACTTTCGTGAAATAGAGCTTGCCCAATTACGTTTCGCTGAAACATTATTTTCTTGGGTCAAGGTATACTCATATATATATATATATATATATATATATATATATATATATATATATATATATATATACATTCAAAATTTTTCCCACCTTTAATGTGACCTATAACCTGTACAATTCAATTGAAAAACAAACAAATCTGTTAGGGAAAAAATATAAAAAATTAAAAAACGTACAACAAGCTAGTTGCATAAGTGTGTGCATCCTTAAACTAATACTTTGTTGAAACATCTTTTGATTTAATTACATCACTCAATCTTCTTGGATAGCAGTCTATCTGCATGGCACATCTTGACTTTGCAATATTTGGTCACTCTTCATTGCAAAAGTGCTCTAAATCTGTCAGACTGCAAGGGCATCTCTTGTGCACAGCCCTCTTCAGGTCACCCCACAAATTTTCTATTGGCTTTAGGTCTGGGCTCTGGCTGAACCATTCCAAAACTTTAATTTTCTTCTGGTGAAAACATTATTTTGTTGATTTGGATGTATGCCTTGGGTCATTGTTGTGTTGAAAAGTGAAATTCCTCTTAACCTTCAGCTTTATAGCAGATGCCTGAAGGTTTTGGGCCAGAAGTGACTGGTATTTGGAGCTGTTCATAATTTCCTCCACCTTAACTAAAGCCCCAGTTTCAGCTGAAAAAAACAACCCCAAAACATGATACTCCCACCACCATGCTTCACCGTGGGGATGGTGCTCTTTTGGTGATGTGAAGTGGTGTTTTCCCACCAAATGTATAATTTGGAATTGTGGCCAAAACATTCAACCTTGGTCTTATCAAACCATAACACAATTTCCCACATGCTTTTGGGAGACTTGATGTATTATTTTGTAAATTTTAGTCAAGCCTGGATGATTTTCTGTGTAAGAAAAAGCTTCTGCCTTGCAACCCTACCCCATAGGCCAGACATATGGAGGAAATGGGAGATTGTTGCCACATGTAGTACACAACAAGTACTTGCCAGAAATTCGTGCAGCTCCTTCAGTGTTGCTGCAGGTCTCTTGGCAACCTCCCTGACCAGTTTTTGTCACCTTTTCATCAATTTTCGAGGGTTGTCCAGTTCTTTGCAATGTCATTGTTGTCCCATATTTTCTCCACTTTTTGATGACTGTCTTCACTGTGTTCTATGGCATATCCAATGCTGTGGAATTTTTTTTGTACCCTTCTCCTGACTGATACATTTCAACAATGAGATCCCTTTGATGCTTTGCAAGCTCTCTGTGAGCCATGGCTTTTGCTGTAGCAGGCAACTAAGTAAATGTCATGAAAATCCTACTATGACAACTGAACTTTATTTGAGGTTAATCAGAGTTTCTTTAATTGATGGCAGGTGTGTACCCAAGATTACAGAATGCTGTAATCAAAGCAAAAGGTGCTTCAACAAAGTATTAGTTAAAGGGTGTGCATTCATATTAAACCATCTTATTGTATGTTTTTCCATTTTTTCCCCCAAGAGATTTGTTTGTTTTTCAATTGAATTGTACAGGTTATAGGCCATATTAAAGGTGGGAAAAGTTTTGAAATGATTTAATGTTGTCTCTTTTTTTTATATCACAAAAACCTGGCATTTTATATATCTGCTGTGTGTGTGTGTGTGTGTGTGTGTGTGTGTGTGTGTGTGTGTGTGTGTGTGTGTGTGTATCTATATACATATATATATATATATATATATTTATATATATATATATATATATATATATATATATATATATATATATATGGGTTCACTTTATAATTTTGAAATACTAAAATACCGAATTTCAGTATTTCAAAATCATAAAGTCGAAAACTGAAAATCGCGAGAGTGCATAATCTCGAATTCGAATATCTCAAATTCATGGTTATGGCTTACGGTATGTGACGTGCAGTGTTGGGAGCGTATCGTGTATGGATGTAGGTGCAATTGAAGGTAAGTGAGTGTTTTTAAGGGTTATGTGTGGGAGTTTGAGTGTGTCTGAATGTGTGGATGTATGTATATGTGTGATGTTTGTGTGTGTGTGAGGGACTGGGAAATGTGTGGGTGCGTTTCCTTTTTGTGTCTGTGAGATCTCGGAGTTAGTATATATAAGTAGGGGGGGTGTGGGAGGTGCAGTCTCACACATGGGGGGTGCAGCGGGGCTTGCCCCCCTGCTTACATGTAGTGTAGGTTTGTTTGTGTTTTTGTGTTTGTGTGTGCTTTGTTTGTTGTAGTCTGGGTTAGACGATGTATGTGTTGTGTGATGTATGGCTTGTATGTGTTCGTGACTGTGTGCTTCGCGATTGTGTGCTGTCGGGATTATGGGTGTTCGACTTTATGATTTCGAAATACTGAAATTCGGTATTTCAGTATTTCGAAATTATAAAGTGAATCTGTATATATATATATATATATATATATATATATAAAATTCAACGGTAGCGTTTAGATAATTTGTGCATATGAGCATGTGTGTTTGTGTGTGTGTGTGTGTGTGTGTGTGTGTGTGTGTGTGTGTGTGTGTGTGTGTGCGCACATGTGCACATGATATTTTTTTAATATGTCTGTGTTTGCATGATCAGAATCAAGCACTGTACTAGCACTATGCCCTGGCATTTCAGACAGATGTGAACCATGCATGGTAGACTAGTCAGTTCAGTATCATCACTCCGAACACAAGAGCAGTCTCTTATCAGTTGTTACACTAATTGTTTCACGACCATGGCTAGAAGTGGGGTGCTGCCTGAATGTGAGCGATATGTGCTGGATTAGCTTTCATCATGACTAGACCGCAACCACGTGGCCTACTACATCTGGGTGTGGGCACTGCAATCACTGATGGAGCAGTGGAAGTAGAGCCACTCCTGTAGCAGGATCCTGGATGGCCACGTTGGCTAGCATCAGACAATGTAGCAGCTATCCAGCCACATGGATTCCAACTCACAGCAGATTTCCTTTTATAGATATTACCTGATTCAGTGTGTCGTTCATCCTGTCCAAAGAGTCACCCACGTGGTTCAGGTAGTCCCACACCTTAGAAAGCACAGTGTTCTGTGCTCACACTATCTCTTATTAGGCCCTGGTGAAACATACCTGTGCCTCAATGACAGACATACAGATACATTATAAGGCAGCTACTGACACATCAATATCAGGAGGAGATTGGACAGCAGGCCTTCTCTGAATACTTATACCAACCCACCTGTATGGCTCTTCACCTTCATGTTGGTTGCAGGGAGAATCAACCAGATCTGCATCTAGAGTAACCACCCTACTCTGATCAGCTGTATCACCATCAACCTGAGCTGTGTCTGAGGACTCTGTGTCATGGGCATGCACAGGCATACTGACTGTGCCTGAAATAGGGGCATGGGATATTGGAGGCACAAGCTCAGTGTCAGAATGACTCCCTGCACTCCCAGACTGTGACTGTTCATTGGCACCATCATCATCATCAGAGGCTACCAATACTCTGACATCATGCAGTAGGAATTTCACAGTGCTACTGGCAAGATCACCTATGATGGCAAGTAACAAAATGAAGAGAGAGAAATAGAATATAAACTGATCAAACTTAAGTTGAGTAAAATGCATATTAATAATTAATATATACTCATGAAAAGAAATAATGATTTTAATGTATACATGCATCTACCTTATGTACATTAATAAGAATACAAAAGGTTAGCTTACCAGCTTACCCCAAACTCTCTAATAAGCAATACAACACTTTTCTGCAATAAATGGTCAGTTTTCCAATAAAACTTTCCATAAATGTCAGGTAACATTCTTTAAAAATGTGTTTAATGGTCAATACAAACTGATATGCATGGCTATGCCAACAGTTAGTGAGAAAGTGCAGACAATAAACTAATAGGTGTATACAATCAAATCTGTAAGGTTAAAATAAAGCAATTTATTGAAAAAATAGCAATATACCATTGCAGCAAGCCAGTTATTAAACTACAAACAAGTTTTGAAAGCAAATATCAGAATTTATTTATTATTTAACACTTGTTGACCAGGAAAGTCCGACTAGGGCAGAGCATATTTTCAGGGGAAGCCCAGGGAGAAATGCTCCAGATGCATGTCTTTGGAAATGTGGAAGAAATCTGAAGCACCCAGAGGAAACCCACTTGAATGCAGGAAAGACATGCGGACTCCCACCTGAGAATTAAACTGGAGAACCTCTTGCTGTGAGGTGACAATGTTAACCACTCACCACTGTGCCACCCAAATATTAAGCTCCCTGGATCAAAACAGTCTCCATTACTACAATATAAGTTCTCTACCTACACAATTACCTTTATATAGTACAGTTTCAGCCCTCTGAGCACTGTGAATTTGCAAATGAGGTATGAACTCATTAGCATTCATAAATTCCACAATTAGCACTGAGTGCAGGGTAGGGAAACATAGTTTAAGGACCTACAAGTTTGCATGCACATGTCCTAGTAGTACAAGAATAAACACTGAGAAATGCTACTTGCTAAAGGTTTGCAAATGCGAATGATTAGAATGACAGCAGGAACAAGCAGGGTTTTGCAGTTATTGCTCTTTGATGTAAATTACTGAGGGTGTGTCAAGGAGAAGAGACTTATATAAAGTTCTGTAAGAACATTGACTGACTTAGGAGAGCAACATTCCTGTCATTTGAAAAAAAATGTTTATGACTGCTCTGTGCCCGAGTGACATTTAACTACAATTCTAAGGAGTACATTACTCACGGAAACAGATATCTGAAAAAATGCAAATCATGTTGCAGTCTTGCTACAGAAACAATGGTACGGGAATGATGCTCACAAAATAAAGAGAAGAAAAGAGATGCAGTGTTGCAAATGTTTATTTTATATTACGTGAGGAAAGATTAGCTTAATTGTTGCCAGTATCTCATTCATCCACACATCTTAGTGCAAATTACAAAAGACAACTTTCAGAACTTGGTTCTGTTGTACCTCAAGATGTGAATTGATACAATGTCACATCTTGAGATTATGTTATCTATATTTTATTCTTCACAATATAAGTATGTGTTTGTGGCAAATACTGATACTAATCTTAAGTGTGTGTTGTGAATGCTGTGGTGTGATGGGGTTCAAATCCAGGCGGGATGCTGTTTCTATAAGTGTACTGATTTTTAAGGAGCATATGTTCATTTTGCAAGAGAACAAAGTAGAGGAAAAATAATATATGCTAATTTTAACCACTTGTTTCACAATGTTTCCTTTATTTAAATATGTTTTTATTTTTTCCCCTCTTCATCTTCTGTATGCCATTGCACACTCTTGACTGGCAGAGGTCCCTAGCACTAAACAAGAGTTCAGTCCCTAAGGCAAAAATGGACAAATTTAATTTGGAATACCATCAGTAGCACAACTGAAACTAGCACTGGTGTACTTTCATCAGCATTCTGGACAGTATGGTGTGAATAAAGTCCACCTGTCAGCTAGCTAGATATTTGAAACAAAGTGTAAGTGAAGTGAGCTTAGAGAAAAAGGCCCCATAATGCATTGTTCAAATTCAGTTTACAGACATTTTCTATGGTTGGATTCAGAATAAATATTGACACTCAGTGTTGTATATGAAATGAACATGTTAAACTGTGTGATAAATGATAGAAATCTTACCTATACTCTACGTGAACTGATGTTACATATATGTTGTTGTTATAAACTCACCTCTTCTCATTATTAATAATATTTGATATGGATATTGTAAAGTACAACATTTTATACACTGTGATAACACAGAATCAGTCACAGAAGTAAGTTGAACATATGTGTCATATATTCCGGAGAACTTATCCATATTTCACAAGAACTTATCATGACAGCAATGCATTATATTGTAAACGTTGATGTCATGAGTAATTGTACATGTGAAGAATGACTGTCTGTCATTCTCTGTGACCTCCTGTCATTCTCTGGCATTCCATTTCAGAACAATCACTTGAAAGCCTGATGATGTATTACCTAAATGCTACTTGTGGCAAGTAGATATGAAAGGGATTAATGTGTCATACTAATACTATAACTGCTGTGTTCCTTGCTACATGTATCCATTAAATGTATTAATGCTACTTGTGATGTGGCAAATAGATATGAAAGGGAGTAATGTGGCTTACTAATACTAAATCTTCTGTGCCCCTTGCTATGTGTATCCATTAAATGGGTTACTCTGCAGCACAAGGTCATTTTTTATTATATTGCCTTTTGCATTTGCACCCCACTTGGCAGTGTAAAATATGATTCACTGGTAAAGAAAAAAAGTGAACATTTTAATTTGGGCTGTGTTATGTAGTGCAAATGGGCCTGGCACCAATGTGTGAACATCAGCACTCTGTTATGAGTCAAAACAATTACCTGTCATGTATCTTCCTCTGTGGTACAAGGTGTAAGGAGGAACATTAACACTGCAAGAGTACTTCACTTTTACTACAAACATCATCTCTGCAAACAGTGATGAGGTCATCTTTTATAAGTGCACTCTTTCTTACTACCAACGTCTACCTTTTCCTGTGGCGCTTACAGTTACTACTGTATTCTTTAGATTTTGTAACTAGATAGGCAAGAGGTTCAAATCTAATAGAAGTGAATCTGTGTGTGACTTCAATGTGAAGTGCTTATAGCTTCCTTTACAGATGTGCTGTATCTATTTGCACTCAGGGAAAGAATTTAAACTGGAAGACAACTCCTCCATTCCCTTATCCCACTTTTACTACACACATCTCTGCAACATACTGATGAAGTCGTCTTCCTATAAGTGAACTCTCTCACTATAAAAGTCAGACTTCTCCAGTGGTGCTTGCAGTTAATACTGTGTTTTCTACAGTATGTAACTAGGTTGGGGGTTGAATCAAACACTGCTTAAATAGTATGACTGTGTGCACTGTAATGTACAATTGGCTCTATGACAATATCCCTTATGTAAACTTCCACTTAAGAGTCATGTTTTCACTTTCAGAGGGCTACTCTATACATTTCTATTGTTCCTAGGCAATGTCCAGTTTTGGAAACAGAATGATTGCATCATGCTTCCAAAAATTAACTACATCACAGCTGTAGCATGACATATCCTGTGGTGCTAGGTGCTGATACTGTAATGACTTCTATAGCATATCAGAGAAATCCTTTACTTGATGCTGATGATGCCATTTGATGCAATTTGGCTTTCCTAAGAGAACTACTAAGACTTTTCATCTGGTAAGAGGAAATGAGACAATCTACTATATGTTGTTGCTTTAGTAAGGCATGTGTTTGAATCCATGATTATCCACACATTGTACATGATTGTCATTGTACTGTCACAGATATGACTGCATTAGACATCACATGTGTTTTTGTATGTGACGCCTGTGCACTGGCTCAGCAATCAAGGAGCCTCAATCCTCACCACTAACCCCAGTGAGGAGTGTCCATATAGGGAAAGGATAATAAATACACACACAGTAAAGTACAATTTCCCTTAAGAGCACACAGAGATCACAGCCAGTCTGGGGCTGGTTTCTCTCTTTCTTTCCAGATTCCCAATAAAGTCCCCACTAGCACAGCTACAGAGTCCAGATCTCAGCCTAGTGGGCAAGCTAAAACCTCCAGCACCCTCTCTGTCCAACCAGTGCTTTGTGTCCCTGCCCATGTAGCTGACAGACACACACTCTGAGATAAGAGTTATATACAACCACACAGACACTCCTGGGGAAGGCTGGCAGAGGTTCTCCAACTGTGCCTCTTTTACACAGACTATATGGTAGTACCACTTGCCACCACCCACTAATATTTATCAGCTACTAAAAGGCCCTTATGAAAGGGTGTCCAAGTATACTGTGCAATATTATTATCCAAATGGTAAGTTCAATTGAGCAATCAAGGCTTATTGGAGTGGCTTGGCAAGTATCACTATATACATGCAATGTACTCTCAAGCTTAAATTATCTCTACACAAAATAGACACAGTTGAAAGGTTTACAAATATTTAATAATAAATAATAAAAACACAAGACAATACTTCTTACTACACAGTGCTAGTCAAGAATTCAGAGATCACAGAGAAATATTTAAAATAATACAGTAGAAAAGTTCTGACATCAATACAAAAAAAAATAATCAAATCTTCCTAGTTCCTAGCTATATCTAAAAAAAAAACAAAGTTCTTAACTTACATATCGAACACAGGCAGAGTGCTGGTGAGTTGGATGATCTCAAGACAAATGCTCAATGCCCTCATTCTTTATGTTCTTAAATTGATAACACAGTACCACTAATTCATTTCAGATTACATCATTTCTTTCTGGTTCTCAGGCTAACAGAAACTCAGAGGTTAATAGCCCTTTTGATCTTGCAGCTGGTCAGAAAGCCAGAGCAATAAAAGAAACTATACATGCAAATTCTAGCAATTAACTCTGGTCTCAAAACAATAGGCAGAATGCCTTCCTCTAGACATCTCGGCTCTGAGTTTTAGATCAAAGAATTTTACAATGCTTGACTTATCAGCTTTCTTACAGCAGAGTGCACTGTTTTACATTTTTTTTCAGTTCAACATCCAATACAGTCTTTTCACATTTAAGAGAATAAGCCTGTGACTTACATTAATATTTACAAATGACAGAATTATCTACAAAATTCTATTTAGCTAGGCTGGCAGCCTTCACCTATCTTCACAGGGTATTCCTAACATCAGACAATGTCGTGAGACATATAACAACACTCTTTTAAAGAAAGTACTGGCAAGCATGTCCCTTGCCGCAATAACATGATGGCACAGCTTCAAATACCCAAATATCACAGTATTTTAGCCACAATTGCACTGTGGCACCTTCGTTCTTAACAATATCATGCAGCTTTGATAATCACACAGTCAGGTGGTCAAAACCAACATTGAGTGTAAACATTGTATGTCCATATGATGATATGCATGAACAACATCCACCACAGTTATAATGTGTATAATTATAGTGAGAGAAGTCTCCCCCAACTCTATTATCTAATATAAATTGTTTGCAACATAATCATATGATGTAATGATTTCACATGGGTGTAGTCTCACAGCTGTGTTAAGACTTCCACTGTGGCACATGTAATTTATACACATGGCTTGCTCTTCAGTTCCAGCAAAGAGCAACATTATATAAAAGCACTAACATTACACAAACAACACTGCATCAAGATATTATTTTCAATTTTTACTTTGGACGAAGAAAATTAAACTAATTTTGTAAATGTCAATTAAATAGTTATTCTGTGACTGTTGTGGTGTAAGTGTCCCTGTGACACATGCATTGAATAATAATTCATATAGCATATCTACAGAGACAGAGTGTGGTTCATTTCTGGGACAATTATGTAGAAAACAACAGAAACAGCTTCCTTGGTCAAGATACATTGATATTGCACTGTTCACAGTTGTGTGAACATTAACCTAGTTATCTCCTTGTCATCATTCTGACAAATTAGTATTGCATAAATTACCATCTTTCTTCACACATTAATTTCAATTATTCATGACAAGCTCCATTGCTATGTCCTGTGACAGATGCAGTAAATACACAGCTCTGAGAGTGTATAGTGTGATAAGCCTTGGTTTGTCATCTGGTAAAATCTGTCAGTCAGATAATTGTGTCAGACAGGAGTGACTTAGGCAAAGCAAGTATTTATGGCACAGTCAGAGGGCCACATTTTTAAGACATCACCTTCCAAGGTAGGGGATCCATACTCATTACAATAGGAAAGTGCTGTAAGCCATTCAAAGGTGTTATTAATTACATAAACAGTATGCATATTTCCTTTATGATATATGTCCTGGCATATGCTCAAGTCTGTCAAGATGCAAACGTTGAGTATGTCATTGATTGCTTACAGGCTTTACTTAATTTCTAAATTATTATTAATTAATGCTCTGTATTGCGTGTCTTCATCCAAACATTTATGTATTACTGCATTTTGTTTTTCTTCATGGTGTGAAGCTTTATAGGACGTGAGGGCTTACTTAACATTTCTTAATGTACCGCATTATGCAAGATCATCATAAAGTGTGATTGGGCCGGTGTTAGGACCATTTCTTGTGTGTTTGTGTTCTTTACATGCTGTTATGGCTGTGTTCACTATAATTACTTGTGAGCATGCCTAGTATGATGATGTTGTAGATGTGCTCCATTTACATGCAGAGACCTTGAACTAATGAAATGTCATCAGATTTAGTTGCACATTTTAAGTGTTATTATCTTGCTGTTAAGGATTTACATGAGTATACAATGCATGCTTGTCTAATACATGTTTTGAGATAATTTCAAACACCCAGTGATGAAACAGAATCCAAATAACCACACTCGGACAATGAATATAGCACTTTCATCCACTTTTAATACTGTGAACTTCATCAGAAAAATTACACTTGACCCTACCCCTTCCTTTTATATTAAACAACGATGAATAAGAAATGACATCATCAATTACCAATTAATACTTATAATCATAAGAATAAGAAAGTACCATATAATATATACAAATGTTAATAAAATAACTTAACTATACATATTTAACTTTAAAATTTATCTGTATATTAAAAAACATTTCAAATTTATAACTTCATTTAATCCAGGTGCTTTATCCGCACCCATCAATAATTGCCAAAATGCTCAGGAGGCAATGACACTCCTAATTATAGAAGAAATATTTTAGTAATGTCTCATATAATCTTAATTTAAACTTGCCTAACTCTAGGTGGATTACCTTCATTAGATACCCAGGCAAACTCCTTATTAACATTTATTTTATATGTTTTATATGTTTGATAATCCTGAGTATGCTAGTATCTCAATTCCAAATTCTCTAAATGTTCAAGGAACTGAACACTCTAAAGGCATTGGATACGGAAATAAAAAACGAGACACTGGGAGGGGATTTGTGCCATCTATAGAAATTGTTTCTACTGAAATTAATCACCTGGCATTAATGGATATTCAAAAAATGGCAACAAGATGTCCACAAACGGAAACGAGCCATGTCTTTGTAAAATTAGGAAAGTTTTAATGTTGTAAAGCAACATGCTAAATAAACTGCTTTTCGACCCTTGAAATTACGAAACTTCCTCAGACAAATTACCAAAACAGTGGAAAATTCATTTAAATAGTGCACTTAGAATAAAACTTTGGATTGGTCCATTTCACCTCTCCATCGTCCTCTTCAGTTGCAAGGAAGTTTTGTAATTTCATGGGACAAAAAGCAGTTTATTTAGTGTATTGCTTTACAACATTAAAACTTTCCTAATTTTACAAAGATGTGGCTAGTTTCTGTTTGTGGGCACCTTGTTGCCTTCTTTTGAGTTTGTCTTTATTGTTTTTGATAGTTTGTTGATCAATGGATATTCCACATCCTTTAATTTTGATGTAGACATTCCCATTACTGGTTCTAAGGTTAGCGAAAGCAATGCAACAGTAATATTTGTGATTTCCCAAACTGCATATGATGGAGAGGTCATTGCACATCAGTCTGACAATCCATTACCTGGTTAGGCTAGTAGGAGTTTAAATTATAGGAGATTCTACTTTACATATTCTGCGTAATTTGCTTCTGAGAAGAAAAGGGCATTGGTTGTTGTTCTGTGACTATTGGGATGCTTATTAAAAGACTTTATGGAAACAGTACTAAAAATAAATGGGTAAAAGAACACAATTACAGTATTGTTACTGGGTTATAAAGGTTTAGACCATACTCCATTAGATAATATGATGTATACAAGTAAAGAAATTATGAAATTTGTGAAAAGCAAAGGAGTTTAAAAACAGTACAAACAAGTAGATTTAACAGATGAGATCAGATGACTAGGCATATTCATTAGCTTTAAACACATTTTCTCTAAGAAGTTATATTGATACAAATAAAATTATTGTTAAGAAAACATACTACATTACTAATCCAGGAACTAGATAGGTATCCACAAGTGTTACCAGATGAGTGTATAATTTTTAGATTAAATACTTGGATGTTGGTGACAACATTAGCCACTTAAGTGATTTAGTTACATTGACATTCAGTACAAGGAGTGTTTCTAGTAAGATTAATGAACTATTCCATGATCAATAAAATTGAAAGAGTTGGTATAACAGTTATTGCATAAACTTGGTTTGCTAACCACCCAGATCAATATTGGGTAATCATGGTTATTACCAGTATGTGAAGCCACAGTTTGGTAGTGGACTCTTCCATCTGTGTGAAAGAAAGCATTCATTTAATGGTTCAGATTAACCCCAACCATAGGTTCATAGGTACATAGATTGGTACTAGGTTATCAGCCCTAGGGCCTATACAAGCCTAGTCACAACAATTCCCTGGCTATTTCTTCCCACACTATTTACTTCCCTGGACCCCTGTCTAGCAGGGTGACTGACCCCCAGGGTGAATTTCCTTTCTCCCATCCGATCATCAAGGTTTCTTTTGAAGAGGGCCAAAGAGACACTCTGCTTAACATGTATGGGCAATCTATTCCAGAGTCTGGGGAGTCTCTGGGTAAGGAACCTATCCCTCCAGCATGTTTTGTTTATTGTGGTGACAAGGTTTAGATCCCTGGAGCGTGTGGCTCTGAGGGACTGGGATTTTTTTAAGTGTAGCATGTCCAACAGCTCTGGGTTTGACGTGGCCTTGTATGTTAAGCAGAGATCACCTCTGAGTAGACGATATGTGACAGAGTATAGCTGGAGTTTTTAAGGCAGTCAGCGTAGGGCATCTGCTTTAGGCCTGTGATTCTTTTAGTGAGGTATTTCTGTGGCCTTTCCAGTTGTTGCAGATGTCTTGAGAGGTACATACCAATCGGGGCGTTGTATTCTATAATGGGTCTAATGAGGGATGAGTACAGTGGGACATTGACCTCCTTTTTTCTGGATGAAAAGCCCTTAGTGATGAGGTGTGCCACATAGAAGGATTTCCTGACTGTTGTGGCGATGTGGTTATCGATGGTGAGACCACTGTCCAGCTGTGTTCCTGAGTCTCTTATCACACTTTCAGTGTTTAGTGTACTGCCACCTATATAGTAATTCACGGGTACATGTTTTTTCCCCAAAGAGGATAACTATACATTTCTTGGCATTGAGCTTGAGCCCATGGCTCTGGCACCAAGCATATGTTTCTGTAAGGCCCTTTTTGTAGAGTATCCACATCATTTGGGGATTCAATAATGGCTCCTAGTTTGCAGTCGTCTGTGAACTTTGTTAGCCAGAGTCCCTTAGTGTAGGCCTGTACTTCAGAGAAGTAGGTGCCAAACAAGATCGGTCCCAGGACTGAACCCTGAGGTACTCCACTTGTCACTTGTCTGGAGCTGGATTTGGAGTCGGCTACATTTACAGTGTGGGTTCTATCAGTAAGCCAGTTAGCAACCCATTGGGTGACATAGGGATTAATGCCCAGCTTAGTAAGTTTATCTATGATTCCAGAGTGGGGCATGGTGTCAAAGGCCTTGGCAAGGTCTAGATAGGCTGTGTGGACCATCTTACCTTTGTCCATGGCTCTGGAGACTGATTCAAAGAAGTCAATCAAGTTCAGGAGACAAAATCGTCCCTTCACGAACCCAAACTGGGTGGGGTCCAGTGTTTGAAGGTTGCCAATGTCTTTGTTTATAAGTTCCATGATAATACGCTCCATGGCCTTGCTGATAAGGCTTGTCAGACTGATGGAACGGTAGTTTCCGGGATCCAAGGTGGATCCCCCCTTGTGGAGTGGGATAACTGTAGCTCTGCGCCACTCAGTGGGCACGAAACCTGAGGTGAGGCTATGATTAAAGATGACACTTAGGTGAGGTGCCAGTTCATATTGTAGTTCATGTAGTACACAGCCCGGAATGTCATCTGGTCCTATGGATGCTGTATTCTTCGCTTTGGAGAGTGTGTTTTTTTACCTGTGTGGCCGTTATTACCGGAATTTGGTAATCTTCCGGTATTGAGATGGGCCATTTAGGGAGGTGAGATTATTGTTGTTTTTCTCTGGAAAAGTACATTGGAATGGTACTGGTTTCTGTAAGAGTTCCAGCTGACCCAGAAATGTTCTGCTGAACTTATAACTCCCTTATCAAGAGGCATGGAAAGTGATTTCCACATCTTAGTAGATGATTAAATGCACAGCAGATAAACTGGCCATGAAAATGATCACCTAGAGGAGGTGTTGAAACATTCTTGTATTTTGCAGTAAACTGGGGTTATAGTCAAAATGCTTTCAAACTGTCACTTTTTCTACCCAAGGCTTTAATATCCTTGTTGTTTATTCATGTCCAGGGATAACATTCTCTACCTATTTAGTTATTCTGCATTTTGCGAATTCAGTTCTTTTGAACATTATAAGTAGGATAAGTACTTTGGTTAAGACTTATCGCAAGGATAAGTAAAAAAGTGTAGACTACAATCAAATCTATGGGAAGTATTCAGAAAGGTTTACTGTGATGCTGAAGCCTTAACTTACAAATCTTCTGCATCATGGTAAGCCTTTTTGATTCAGAGACCACTTGTCTGCTACTTTTCTCCCTTGGTGGTGTCCATGGTAGGGACAACAATCTCTCTGTGGAAGTTACATACTAATATGGCAGTCCAGGGGAGCAGCTAATGCTATTTAATCATGTGCTGTCGCAAATAAATAATGGCAACTTCAGAGTAATATAGCAGAGTGACTTACAAAATAATCCACTCCAGCAGGTTGCGCAAAAATAAATAAATGTAGTTACCCTTATTTTTTCAGTAGGAGGGAAAAAAAAATTTGACAGCATTTACTCATTCTCATAGTAATTATAGTGGAGACATGCGTTAATGCATGTGTGCACATGTCTGGAAATCTGTAGCAGCATGTGTGACATTGTGTGTGTGTGTGTGTGTGTGTGTGTGTGTGTGTGTGTGTGTGTGTGTGTGTGTGTGTGTGTGTGTGCGTGTGTGTGTGCGTGTGTGTGTGTGTGTGTGTGTGTGTGTGTGTGTGTGTGTGTGTGTGTGTGTGTGTGTGTGTGTGTGTGTGTGTGTGTGTGTGTGTGTGTGCGTGTGTGTGTGTGTGTGTGTGTGTGTGTGTTAGGGTGTTTTCAAAAATTGTTTTTCTCTATTCATTTTGCATAGGTTTTTAAACTGTGAGGTTTAGTGAGTTGTGTGTGTATGCACATAATTAGAATTTTCTGACTTCATTAAGTGACAGCTCACAGCATGTAAAAAATCACACTGTTTCCAGTACTGCTAATTGCATTCCAGTGTTGTTTTTATCTATCTCCAGTCAGTTTTACTTGAGCTTCCGTAACCTCCTGCAACCTGCTTTATGTATTTAAAGCCTTGTGCACTATTTAATTATTTTTTATTGTTCAACATTCTGTGCTGTTTCCTGTTTACACTGTGCAGAGTGAAACATTGCATTTAACTACTTTTTGATTGATCAATTCATATAGTTTCTGCACATGTGGCTGGCAGTGTAAATGTTAATTGATAGAGCCCAGTCCTCCGAATGGTGAACCATGAGCTCAGTGAGAAAGTCAACCAGAGCTGCTACTGATGTCTGGCTTATTGGCCAGAAGTTACCTTCCCTTAATATCTCAACTTGCTCAAATCAGCTTCCAACCAACAGTCAGATTTTAAGCAGACTGTTCCATGATCTTAAAACCAACAAGCATAGTTCTCAACCTTCCATCTCCAAAATGAGGAACACTCGGTTCATAATGTGGAACAAATGGGCAAAATGTTGAACACATACAAATGGCTTACTAACAACTTTAACTAGGAAGGTTATAGGATGGTTAAAATATGCTGGTTTTACTTATAAAGAAGATCCTTTAATGAATTAATATGATTAATTTCTATTTACCATGGATTTCACTTAAAAACATTCCTAACACTGAATATGTGACAGACTCTTTCAATGTAAAACTTTGAGGAACTTTGAGGAACATGAACTTTTTAAGACCCCAAATGAGGTACATTCCTCATAATGAGGTACACTTGAGAGGTATGCCAACAAGTTAAGGTCCATCAGCGAGTTGTTCAAACGCTGTTGATGAGGTTCTGCCGTTATGGCAGTTAGCTAGCATACCTACAACGCAGAATCTGAATGCAGTGGCAGAACTCAAATGTCTGTATGAGAGGCATTCTAGCATCGGAAAGAATAAGAAGTGCCAGTCAGATACACAGTCTCAGTCAGAAACAGATTTCAGCAATCCACTTTTGAAGCTTTTTGATGTGGGGCATGCTGATGCAGAATTATTGATAAAGACTCAAGAAGACTGGGATTTTCTACAAGATCAATGTACAGACAGAAAAATGATAATTGGTGGAAAGGACATTGAATTTAAAAAATGAATGGACAGAAAGGAAAAATGACTACAGGAAGAAATTAAATGCAAAGATAAAAAACAACTGAAGGAAACATTCAGAGAAGCTGGAGAGCTGACAGAGACAGAAGACAGTAGTGAACATGAAAATGATGATGACGAAGATACAGCAGCAAATATGTCAAAATACCACCAGAATTTAGTAAGTGGGTGACAGCCTGTCAAAGAAGTGAGTACAGTAGATACAGGATCACCTGAATCAGTATCCAAAAATGATGACCGGTGGATGATCTTCTTTTTGTTCCCAGCTTGGACCACAGAAGAATAACTTCTTGTCAAGCGAAGCATATTGTTTCACTGGTGCTGCAAGTGGCTGTCTTTGAATTAAATGATCTGGTCAATGTCCACAAATTCAATACACATAGCAAGGCAAGTTGCACGGCAATCCATTGCTGAGAAAGTAAAGAAGCAGTTTCAACCATCAACACCCCTTGTATCACATTGTGATGGGAAGCTGTTACCACAAGGTGATGGAGAATTTGCTGATTATATGCCAGTTGTTGTCACAGGTTGAAATACTGAAAAACTGCTGGACATACCCCAACTTCCATCAAGCACTGGTGAGCTGATGGGACAAAGAGTGATGCAGACATTGGATAGGTGACCAGGTGTTCCAGAATGGCTAGCCGGTTTGTGCTTTGATACTACCAGTGCCAATACTGGTGTGCACATAGGTGCCATCCAGTGATTCAGTGAGCATTTGAGAAATGACTCTTGTTTTTACCATGCAGACATCACATTTTAGAAATTATTTCTATGGCAGTGTTTGACGTGTTCCTCCCATCTTCAGGACCACAAATAGCAGTTTTTAGAAGATTTAAAGAATACTGGAAACTTCTTGACTTGAATGCATATGCACCACTGGTTAAGAAAACTGGAGGTAATGGATGCCTGTTAGATTGTGAGAAACACTGGCTAGCTGAGAAACAAAGTGAGGTTGTTGCACTACTGTGAGACAAGCTGATGTGTGAAACACAGCCTCGTAATAACGACCTTGAATTTCTCAAGCTGTCACTGCTCATCCTCGATGACAAACCATAGAGTGAAGCATCCACCTGGTGTATACCATCATGCCAGGTGGATGGCAAAAGACATATGCTGCCTTAAAATTTACTCCTTCTGGGAGCAATTTAGATTAGCTGCTCATGAAATTCAGGTGTTTCACTGAATCTGCCTCTTCACAGTGACAGTGTACGTTAAGGCAATGTCTTCAGCTACAGACACTTGCAATGCTCCACTCAATGATCTTTGCCTGTTGCAAACACTGGAGTCGTTTGCAACCACAGACAACCAGATGACTCAAGTTGCTTTGTGAAAACTCAAAGGACACCTTTGGTATTTGAGAGAAGATCTCATAACACTGTCCTTGTTCTCAGATCAAGTGTGGAAAGAAGAGAAACAGCAGATTATTGAAGCCTTGAAAAAGCCACCCAGTTAGGAACATCTAAGAAGAGTCAATGCAAAAGCTGTTACCAGTTTCCAGGGTATGACCTTATCTGACTTCACAAAAGAACGATTAATGAATCTGTTTACTGCTGTCATCATAAACCCATCTTTCCTAATAGCTGATCCTGCAACCGGAGTGACATGCCTGACTTTATCATTGCAAAATAAACTGTTACAGCTTTGCGAGTTGTTAATAACTTTGCCAAATGATCAGTCAAATTAGCAACATACTTCTGTCAAGCGCTGACTATCACTGAGGAACAGCAAAAGCTGGTATATCAGATCGTTGAACACCACTGACAGAAAGTCACAGAACCACGAGAAAGACACTATAGTACTATAAATGAACTGAGGTAAACTTGAGCTTACTACCTATGAATGTTAATTTTTACTAGGCTTACTTTTTCCTAAACTGTTTGACATTTGTGTTGTTCAGAATTACAAACAGACATTTCAGATGCAACATGAAACTGATATTTGCCATTTATGTACTGATTTGTGAATATATTTAATTTCTATTTGTGCAATTTGGATAAAAAATGTAAAAATCTCAGAATTAATGTGCACTGAGCTGTTTAAGGCTTTAAATTTTCATTGGTTATTTGTCCTACCAGTCCTCATAAAATCAGGGGGTAAAAAAAAAATACATATATACATGAAACACCCTAGCGTATGTGTGTGTGTGTGTGTGTGTGTGTGTGTGTGTGTGTGTGTGTGTGTGTGTGTGTGTGTGTGTGTGTGTGAATGTCTGGGATTGTACGTGCTTGTGAGTGTATCTGTGTATGTGTGAGTGTGTGACTATGGATGTCCGACTGTGTGTATGTGTGTTTGTGTGTCTCTGTACATGTTACATGTTGGGGGGTGCACACACTACTGCAATGCATGCAATAGTAGGGAGAACATTGGTGCTGCCAGGTCTGACACTTCCATGTTTGATTCAGAGATATGGCAATAAATCCATAATGAGGAGTTTTCTGTGCAACCTAACCTTCTTTTTGAAATGACGATTCTACTCATCATGATAATTGACCAATCAACATGGCAGAGAGGATCTCTTTGAATGCAAGTGTCTATCTTTATATACAATGAATGTAGTTACAAGCTAGGTGAACTCTCACGGGACTTATTGTGAAGATTTTATTGATGTATTAGTGAAACTATATTTAGAAACATACCTACAGCTCACATTGAAAATGTAAACGGGGTAAAGCATATTGATGGATAGTCTAAAAGAAATATTTATGGAGATTGTTAAGTCCATCGATCTGAAATCTTGAAAGTTAATCTCAACTAAGCAAAAAAATATTTAAGATTATCCCCACACCTTAATCTCCACCTGATATGAAAAATAACTTGTTATTAATGTCAAAGAAAATAATTATAACCTTTTGTAATATTATTAGAATTATTAGGAAGACTGATAAATCTCTGTGCCAGCTAAAATATACATAAGAAAGTTCAGACTGCTACTACATTTAGTGAGGTTTTTATTAAATATGGGAAAGTTTGTAAGTATTCATTTAAATATTTATTTACAACCTCCAGATATGATTGTCCTCCACTCAGGAAATGGTGTAAAGGGGGCATGGCCAAGATGATGAGTAGTTAATAGCACTGTTTTTTTTTTTTTTATTTCTGCTTCATTTTAACATCTCTGACAGGAGTTTTACTAAAAAAAAAACTCAAATAGAACATTTTAAAACTTGATGGATTTGTAGTTGAACATCTGCTGAAAGATTTACTACAAATAATGAAAAGTTTGTAACTCTTTTAATTGCTTGTTCTTGTCAAGAAAACTAGAAATAAATAATTGTCTCAGAATGAGTCACTCTAAGCCCAGTGCACAGAGAGTACTATACAAAAAGACATTCAGGCTATACTAAGTAACATCAGGTAGTTATCTGTAAAGATAGATAAATTAGAAAGCAAAATGGACAAGTTTAAAGAGGAATGCAAAAAAAAAAAAAACTAATTAAAGCGATGAGTGAATCTCATACACAATAACCATCACAAGTCTCAAGTATAGAAGAGACAATCCCCTCGATTCTGCAAGCCCTGCACTGCATGCAGGACTAGTGCAAGAGCTCCAGCAGGCAATATGTCTGTCGAGTGATCCAGGAATAACCTGTAGGGACGTGCACGAGCGCTCCTGCACTAGTCCTGCATGGCCTCAGCCCCGGTATGCAAATTACCCCATTTGCAGGAGAAATCCATGCAAGTGAGGTGAATTTGTGATCCAGGAAGATCTAAACTAGCCGTGCAGGACTAGTGTAATCTGCAGAAATGTACTCCGTCAGTAATGGAGTACGTTTCTGCAAACTACAAAACGGAGCCATGACAGCTCCAAATAAAGGGTGGATATCATGTAGAAAGCATGCCAATGGCCAGCAACTGTAAGGCCACTGACATGGAAAAGAGTTGCAAAAATAAAAAAATCAACTTTTATATTTTTTTAGCTGATCTCGGCTGTTTAAGCGTAGGGCAGCGGCGAGCAAACGGAATCGGGCGGAAAATTAAAAAAAACTAAAATAAGCATTCTAACCAAAATCACTATTTTGCCATTATACTCAATGGCAGGCAGAAGACAACATGGCCAGTGAATAGTGATTGCTAAGGGGGGAGGCTCAGTGTGGGACATGTAACTATGCATCAGCAGGCAATCCTATGTAAATGATGGGAATGATACTGAATCCTAGATTTCCCCTGCATGCTAGTCAGCACCCAACAGTGTAAGAGCAGGAATAGCTTGGTACAAGCCTAGGAGTTAGCTGACATCATAGGGGTGTGTGTCAGGCATACTGTAAGCAGATTGGTGCCCTGTGGCTCTGGTTTGCTCCTAGCTTAGCAGAGCTAAGCAAGGGTGTGTGTCTGAAGCTGCCTAACACTCTACATTGCCTAAGTGGGTGTGTGCGCCGTACACTGGGTTTTAAAAGAAAAAAAAAGTAAACCAGGAAATAGCAGCTCTTTGCATGTGTGAGCACTGTGTTTGTGCGGCACGCCCCCAGGCTTAAACAGGAAGGCAATGGGAAGGGAAAACAGCAGTAGGAAGGTAATCTAGGAGAACTAGCATATCTGGTAGATGAAATATATCAGAATCAGACAATTACACAGGCAGCAGACCAGCCCAGCCCAGAACACTACTATAAACTATGCAAACATCTTTCCCTCTGTTTTTTCTCACATACTCTACACCACCGGTGTATACAAGTGGGGAACATTTAACAAACAAAAACAACAAAATGATAGGGGCTGCAGCAGCTATCGGCCATTAACATGTGGAAGAGGTTGAGGGTGGTAAGGATGAGAATGCTGTCAACCAACCCACAGTGAGGAGATGGAGAAGGGTGTACAGACTCAGGGTAACCTACCAGGGGCTACATGAGCTGGAGATAGTGTAGTGCTATAGGGTGGATAGGGACCTCCTACAGCAAATTGTTGAGCTGTGCCAGCCATGCCTGATACACAGAACTAACAGAGGGGAAACCATCCCATTGGATACCAAGGTAGATGTAGGCCTAGGAATACTAGCCACAGGTACCTCCCAAAGCCCAACTGGGGATATCGTGGGGATCTCACAGACATCAGCATCCAGGGTATTCCACCAGTTCCTGGATGCCATGCCAGCACATGCCAGTGAGCATGTATATTTCCTCAACACCCGTGAGGTTTTGGCCAGCAATATGCATCTCTTCCACCAAATAGTAGAATACCCTGAGGAGGTGGGTGCTATAGACTGCACCCACATACGCATCAAAGCACCACCTGGTGAGCAGGGTAGGGCCTACATCAACCACAAGGGCTTCACCTCTATCAACTGCCAGGTCATGTGCAATGCCCAGGGCATAATAATGAATGTGTGTGCTGGCTACCCTGGAAGCCATCACCATTCCCACATTTGGCATCTGACACAGCTGTACCAGAGATTTGCCAATGGGGACATCCCTTACGGTCACCTAGTGGGGGATGCTGGTTATGCACTGAAGCTGTGGCTGATATCACCCATCAGGAATGCACACACACCTGAACAAGAACTGCATAATGAGGCACACGCGCAGATCAGAATAATAATAGAAAGTGTTTTTGGGATGCTCAAGTCACGTTTCCAGTGCCTGAGCACATCCAGTAGAGCCTTGCAGTACTCAACAGCTACATGTACCCAAATTGTTATCACATGTGCCATTCTACACAATTTAATCCTGTGGAAAAAGCTGCAGCAGGAACAGCACGGCGCAGGGCCCCACAGCCCCCCACCAATGCCAAGGCCTGCACAGGCACAGAGTGACTAGGAGGAGGAACAACTGGAGCCTGCCCCAGTAGGCAGATGGAGGTTTGACCAGTATGCCGAGGCCTTGGCAAAGGGGCAATGCATAGCACATACACTGACACAGTAGGGACCCAGGGAATGACACCTCTCTCTGACTCGCACATACAGTAAAATGGATGACAAACATGGCACTACCTGTGCACAACCATGTATAGTGAGTGTACTATGTGTATCTGACATAGGCTGCCCCCAGCACCATCCTCAATACTGGCACACCCACAAGGTAAGTCACTCTCCTTACCAATTGCCAATTGTAGTAATATGTGTTGTTACTTTTATCTATATGAGCATGCAAGGGAATCGGGTGGTTGAATGGTATGCCAGCAGATAGTAGACACCTATAGTGGCACCATGAGATCTGTAACAAATACTGGAGTCACCATAGTAGCCAGTACTACACATGGTGACAAAACCCACTGCAGGAAAGGTACTGGGCCACCTGTGTGTCCATATGACTCACATATGCCAGTCAGGGAGGTTCACATACCCAACAACAGTCTCAGCCAGCAGGACAGGTGGAGACAAACACAAACAAAAGCTGGGCTAAGGGCTCTGAATGATGGCTATGGGTAACCACCCCCCAGGCCTACACAGACAGACTACATCAGGTCAGGCAGTGGGATATTAGTTCTGAAGGGTAGGAAGTCAGAAACTAATATGTAGTTCAATCAAACCTAAGACCTGTAGTACACTGATATGCTTCTAGTCAGCATGATAGATTAGAATACAGAATGAAATGGAGTACCTAACATACCAGTGCAGTCATAGAAATTGTGTACAAGTGTCAGGTGTGCCCCCCATCCTATGTAGAAATGTAGTAACAGATGTGCCCCCCAAGCCTGTGTGGAAACATAGAAACAGTCAGGTGTGCCCCCTCAATCCTATGTAGACATGTAATAACAATCAGGTGTGCCCCCCAATCCTATGTAGACATGTAGAAACAGTCAGGTATGCCCCCTCCCCCAATCCAGCATAGAAATGTAGTAACAGTCAGGTGTGCCCCCTACTTCTGTTTAGAAATGTAAAATCACGCAGGTGTGCCCCCTCCCCCAATCCTGCATAACAATGTAGTAAGTCAGGTGTGCCCCCTCCCCCAATCCTGTGTAGAAATGTAGAAACAGTCAAGTGTGTGCCCCCAACCCTACTTAGAAATGTAGTAACAGTCAGGTGTGCCTCCTCAATCCTATTTAGAAATGTAGTAATGGTCTGGTGTGCCCCCCCCCCAATCTGATGTACACATGTCTTAACAGTCAGGTGTGCCCTCCCCAATCTTATGTAGAAATGTAGTAACATGTATGTGTAGGTATATCAGTGGAGCACAGATGCCCAGAGGTGGCCAATGTAGAAGGATGGATTGTAGCATTTGCACAATATGCAGGTATGTGTGTGTGTTAGGTTGATGTGTGTTTCATATTGTGTGAGAGTGGTCAGTATGTATGCATTTTGAGGTATGACCTGGTGGTCATTGCCCACTACTGCTGATGACAGGACCAAGTCCTCCTAACTGCAGTGCCATAGACAATTCCCACCAGTATAAGACATGCTAGCAGTAAGCCATTGTAAATGTATGGTGGTAATATGTGTCACCATCTGAAAGATTGACATGGCATGGCTGTTGGGATAGATATACAAGCAGTACAAAGGGGAAAGTACCCCAGACATGCAGTATATAATGTGTAACTGTGAAATGGACACACCCTTGGAATTGTACATACAGGTATGCATCACATTATCTGGGCCTGTAGTAGGGGATACCTGTGTCGTCTGCCCAAACTCTTGCAGATCACAAAGGTGGTAGAACTGATGTATTGGGAAACAGCTGATGCACCTGCACATGCCAGCATAATTGGAATGCCCCATGCATATCTGTGCGTCAGATGCAAGTAGTGTCCATAGCACACATGCACCCAGTTCACCCAAACACCACCCACAGGTACCTCTCTGGTTGTATCCCTGTTGTTGGGAATGGGTACAATATGACCCTACCTGTATATGGCAATAGCAAAAGAATGCAGGTGTCTCATGCAGGTGTGTCCCTAGCTGTAGGTAGCACCCTGCCAGCATCCACACCACCTGATCAAGACTGATACAAAGTATTGGCATGAACACCTAGCACACCTAGCCTGTCACCCCAGGGGAATATACTGTATCGTGGTCTGAGACTGTAGGACTAACAGAATGCAATGGTCTGCCACAGCTGGCCCGCATCACCACCAAATGTCCTACAGGCCTCTGCCAAAGGCCTGTGTCTCACACATACTGCCAATGCATGTTATGTCATGAACACCCAAATAGCAACAAAACACACTCTATATAAGCCATATGTAAGGCCATGTGGACAAACCACAGTAACATGTCCACCATGTCCCACTGCATGAACTGTGGACCAACACCAAAACACAGCTGTGATGAGGTGATAACCTTAGGGAAAGTATCAGAGAATGTATGCATAATGTATGGAAGAGGATAGAATAATAGAGGGGGGTGAGGGAGCATGGGCAGCATGGAATGTGAAGGTCTGACACACAGCTGTGTGCACACACTATCCCTGGCTGCAAATACATAAATGGGTGGCTACATACCTGCCCGTATACCACAATAGGGGTAATGTCCTGACTCATGGCCCCTGCCTCTGGGTAACCTGTGTGAATCTGCTGTACAGCTGTGAAATATTGTCACAGCAAGATAAGGCCATACTGTCATGTCGATGGATGTGCAAGTATGGGATCCTCTGCCAGCACTGTACCAAGATGCAGAACCGGATACACAGACCCAGCAGCAAGTGTCTGCAGCTCCCCCTCCAGAATGGCATAACTTACCATGAATATGTAGACATCTGTCCACAATACCGGACACAGCTGCAGTCATGCTTGTCCCCCAGGACATCACTGTGAGCAAGAATGTCCACCTGACAGTACATGAGGACATAAAACATCACAGTGTATAATAGTACACGTCTGACTATCTCTGCTAACACCAGTACCATGTAGCAGAAGCAGCACAGACACAATCATCCACAGTACACACTATTCTCTGCACAGTTTGTCCCTATATTGCCAAATGTTCTACAGATACCCTGCAGAAATACTTTGTTACCTGTAGGTGTACAACACAAAGGTCTACACTGGAGTGCAAACAAACAGGAATGGATCGACACATTCAATACAGAGGGGCATACTTGGCATGCTCACACACTTAGAGAAATGAAGGCAATGTCAGACAACAACATACTGAAAGGTCATACTGGGCATGCTCACACATTTAAACAAATGAAGCCCATGTCTCCAAACAACAGTAGATCATACATATATGACATTTGCAGATGTTAATGCATACACTCCTCAGTATGCACCAGTCATGCTTTGCAGACACAGTGGATAGGAATACAGACATATATCCAAGGACAACACACTATAATAAGCCAAAAGTAGACATACATAGATGTGTGGAAGAGAGTGACTGTGACAGAGCCATCCATCATGAGGCCTGTCCCAACCAGCACACAGCCAAATGGCTACAACCACATGATGTTTAAATGTCACTCACTGTAGACATTAGCCACTGGTATCAGTCAGCATTACAGACTATGTGGTGCAAGTGCTAGCTGTGCAACATGAATGTACAAGGCAGTAGACATCTAGCAGCTGTATATATGTACCTGCAGAATATAACCCTGCATGTGCCCTCATGTGGTATGTCAACCTCTAGATGAATGAGTTATGGCCTATGCACACACACACTGCACTCCTTATAGCACTACTATGACAAGCTTGCTGATGTCATCCACTTTGACATACACCTTCGGGAATGGGGTAACCCATTTTGTGTGTGTGTGTGTATGTGTGTGTGTGTGTGTGTGTGTGTGTGTGTGTGTGTGTGTGTGTGTGTGTGTGTGTCTGTTTGCCTGTGTAGGGAGCAATGTGTTTTAGGCTAGTTACACTCACTACAATTCAAATGCCCTACTTTGGCAAGGCTGCTGATGTCATTCACTGTGAAATACACTTCTGGGAAAGATGTGGCCCAGTAATCTCTGTGGCGTGTCCTATAACTGTGTACTGCTGTAGTGTGATAAACTAGTTAGATAGGAGTTCCAATCCTAGACATGGCAACTGTGTGTGTGTCTTTGTCTGTGTAGAAAGCAATGCTTTTTAGGCTAGTCATGCTCACTACAATTCAAATGCCCTACTTTGGCAAGGCTGCTAATGTCATTCACTGTGAAATAAACTTTTGGGAAAGGTGTAGCCCAGTAATCTCCATGGTGCATCCTATAACTGCGTAGTGCTGTAGTGTAATAAACTAGTTAGGTAGGAGTTCTAATCACAGACACAGCAGGTGTGTGTGTGTGTGTGTGTGTGTGTGTGTGTGTGTGTGTGTGTGTGTGTGTGTGTGTGTGTGTCTGTGTTTGTCATTTGAATCCTCTGTGTGTGGCTGTGAATGTGTAACAACTGGACTCATTGTGGAGTGGGTTTTGTAAATTTCTTATATGGTGGCACTAGTATATATCAAAATGTCCACCTTACAGGTATAACAGATGTGAAATAGCCGAGAGGCTGGGGTGCCAATCCATACTCCTACATGTGACATCAAGGTCTGGTGAACAAAGTTAGCAAACCTTGTATTAGCCAGAGAGCACTCTCAACCCATATCTCATACACAAACACACTTGCCTAGGCAATAACCGCTATGTTGATAGTACCCTGCTTATTGCCCACAGATAGTAACCATGGTGTGATTGCAGTGGACCACAGAGGGCATGGCACCCTGTCTATCACTTCAATAGGCATGCACATGCAGACAGTGCACCTTTACTATGTTCCCCACTGGACACCTGCAACACCTGTGGTGCCATCAAATGTGACCCAAAAAGGACATACCATGCCTTAAACACATGCCCCGTATGGACAAATGCCACTGACACCAGGGAATACCTGTATCATGCTATCAATGTAGGTGCAGGGTCAACCTGCTGTCCATTACCAGTTCCCACCACATAAGGCCAGGACTGGCACATCTGATGATAACAATCTGTGCAAACAACATGGGCCAGACACCCCAGGTACAGTTCCACATGTCACTGTACATGCATGTGGGACATGTGCACATCCCAGACACCATCCATGTCATGGACTAAAGAACACATACATGGCAAGCAATGCACAGTATTGGCCACACACACTAGTTACCTAGGTGACTGGATGATGGATGCAATACCCACCTGTGTGGGCCAATCCAGTCACTACACCCCTGAGCCACACTGCAGACCATAGTCATGGGGCCTGATGCCAAGGTATACCCATCACCTAGTCTTGTATAGCCATCTGGCATAGTCGACCACAACACACCCATTAAGCAATGCACCCATGCATGCCATTATTGGCACGCTGTGTCTGTGTGTGTGGTGTATGATGCTTATGACCACATTCACAGTCACTACAACCCCCATTGGCATACTGAAGCATGCTGTCTAATGTCAGGCACCTCCACATACCCTTTGCCCATGTGACCTCCGGATAACACCTGTGGTGCATGTGATATCTGAACAGTACTGTACTGTGTCAAACTAAGTAGTGAGGAGTTGTATTCCTGACCCTGCCAAGTCTGTCAATGTGTGTTGGTCCCTGAGATAGTGTGGCTGTGTTGACACCAACACCTGTTCATGTGGACAGGGACGTGTACTACAACTACCGTATAGCTACCATATCACTGTTGAAGATGTCACTCACCATCACATATACGTTTAGGGAACTCCTCAACATGTAACCTATGCGATGCATCAAATAACTGCATAGACATGTGATAGCAATACATAGTCAGTCAGGTGTTTGATACCCTGTACTGGTAGATGTGTGACACAAGTTTTACTCTCCCACCCCTCCTTGACTTATATTTGCCTCTGTTTGCCTCTTTCACTCCCTCTCTGGTGGATGTGGAGACTTACATCCTCTTTGCTTTGGCAGCAACATATGTTTTGAAAGTGATGCTCATGATCAGTTGTTGGCCTCTACATGAATTGCAGCTCTCCACTGGCTGATTGCATGTGGAACAGCTGTGGTAACATTCCCATAGCCAATTGCATGGAAACACACTCCAATATCTAGGAACATCATGTTGGTGTTGGACCTTTTCATTCACTGTGAACCAGACCTAGATCTGTTGTTTGGCAAACAGCATCACAGATGAATTGGGGATTTACCTCTAACAACATACACTGTGGAAACAGGCCAACACACAGGAGGGGGGTTTGCCTGACATGACTACAGAATGTAAATGTTGCTATTCTGCATTTGGAGTAATGTTAGTTTAACAGGGTGTGTGTAGATATGGCTGCTTTACATGTTTTAATACCTGTCATGACAGTGCTATGTTTCTGAGGAAACCCAATCGGTAGGGTCATCTGAAGACTGGGCAGTGTGTGGTGTCTTTTGTTTCTTGTGTTACCCACAGAGCATCTATCTGTAAACTGCAGAAGCATAGTGTGAGGATTGCAGACAGTACGTGGTGACAGACATGAGAGTTACTGACCTCATATCTCTCATAGGACATATGTTGCAACAAACCGTGTTACAACAGTAAATGTATGAGGTTATCACAGTGACATGTCAATACTGGCCCTGTGTGTGTGCCTCCAGTCAAAACTCTGTCAACCTATGTACATATGTCATGCAGTAAGAGGTGCATATGTCCTGTACACCATAATTTATTGACATCATATCTGATAACAAGCCAGTGGGATATCAGACTGCAACACATGTTATGTATAGTAGGTGTTCTCTTTGAGGACATAACCTAGGCATACTGTGGTTGTCTGTACAGTACTGAGGTTTGTGTACTTATGGTGATTGCCGACAGTGTGTGTATTGTGAATATGTACCTTGGCCTGTGTACAGACTGTGATAGATGTCATTGTTCTTGGTCCTGTTCTATCTGATGTTACATGCTGCTCCACTGTATGTTACCCTATCGGCTTACATGTTTGTAGGGTCAAACACACACATGTCCCATACCACAGACAGGCATCGGACCACACTGTGTAATGACCCCGTATATGTAAGCTTAGTGTGTGAGTGGCACATATGAGGAAGGTGTTGATCAGATAGTCCATATACTGTAATATTACCCTAGCTACCATATGTGGCTGTGGCTGTGTTCACATTGGTTGTGGTTATGCACTTTCACACAGGTGTCTGTTACTCTGTGCTGTGACATGCCTGTAGAGCCTGCTATATATGTACGTACATGTGTATTCCCTCATATGGAATGTAGGTCAGTGTTTTGGCAGTCTGCCTGTAGCCTGCACAGTGCTTTGTTAGATGCTTAGCAACTTAGTGTCCTTACTCAGTGTGATGTTATGTCCAGACACTTGCCAGATGTACTGCTGCCAGGCCAATATAACAGTCATGTATGTCAGACAAAGCAGTGGGATGCTGTACAGATGTATGTCACTAACTAGTGGGTAGTATGTGGCAATGGCACCTCTGTACCAGTGGTTATTATGTGTCAGGAGAGACAGGGGTGTGTGAATGCATAACCTATGGGGACAAATGTATACCAGTATTTACATGTTATACCCATCTACATGGCTGTTAACATCCACATTGTAAGGCTTGGTCTACATGGCTTGCACTAAGGGGTTCTGTGTATATCTCTGGACTGACCAGAGTGTGTCAGACTGTCCACATTTATTAGCCATATCTCTGCTGTAGTCCACAGGGTCATTATTGTGCTAGCAGTGGTACTGTACTATGATGTCCTTAGGATGTCTCTCAATAGCCAATGGCGTACATGTTAAACACAGATGTGACCTCCCACACACACCATGTCTGAGAAGACAGCCCCTATCACAGTAGCAATAGTCTACATATATACCTGCACTACATACCTGACATCCCCTTGCACTAAGAGTTTGGGACTATTGGGGCTGAGGTAGGGCTCCACTGCATGTTCAGGACATATGTTGGACATATATGTATATATAATTATCCATATATCTATATAGATATATGCACATACATATCGACATACATAGATGGATATGTATATATGCATATATCTATATCTATATATATATATATATATATATATATATATATATATATATATATACATACATATAAACACTCATATATATATATATATATATATATATATATATATATATATATATATACATACATACATATAAACACTTATTTATATATATATATATACATATATATATATATATATATATATATATATATATATACATATACACAGCTATATATGTCTACATATATACAGATACAGATGCATATGCACATATACTTATGGATATCTACATATATATTGAGAGTAATAGGTATAACAGAATAGATATGCATGCACATATAGTTATATATATCTACATAAATAGGCAGATCTGTACACATAGGATGTGCATACATATATAGCTATATATATATATATATATATATATATATATATATATATATATATATATATATATATATATATATATATACACACACACACACACACACACATATATGTACATACAAAGAGATGTACACACGCCCATATATATATGTTGCTGCACTATACATATGTGTATACAGACATATGCATGAATACACATGTGTATGCACATGTAGACATATATCAGCCTGTTATATGTTTATATCCATATTCCTGTCATTTGTAAACCTCACGGTTGTGTATACCCTCCCAGATGTTTCTCACTGTATGTATCTGCTATATGTACATTATGTTAAATCAACATATATGATGCAACAGTCATATTAATAACAAGTACTACACAATTGTGGTAGTAAAGGCAATTGTTCAATACTAATCAATATGTGCATTGGCAGATATATTGGAAAAACAATAGCTGTCGTCACAGCGTTCATGGCGTAGTGCTTAAGTGTTCTGACTTTAGTGTAGAGGGTCCTGGGTTCAAGCCCTGCAAGGGCTTTTTATTTTGTTGCTGGGCAGAACAAGGGCTGTTGGATACAGAGTGGTTAAGGCAGTTTTGAGCAGCTTTAAGCATTTGCACGGTTTTGTGCGAAGCTAACAGTGCTAAGCTACGGGTAAACGTACGGGCGCTTACACAGTGTAGGCTTCACTTACCAGTGCATAAATCAACTTAGCTGTTATATTTGAGCAACGTTGACACCTGCTAAGCATGGCTTAGCCCTGGTAACCAGTTCACACCACCCAGTCTGATAACATAGCAGGGTAATGACATCTGTAATTAGTGTATGTAATGCCATGTACAATACATGTGCCTATGTGCTGTCATTACGATAGCAAGGTGTGTGAGTGTCATGTCTGGGACACAGACATATGTGAGGCCTGTACAGCACTGTTATCCATGTGACTTTGTTACATACAGGGGTAGTAGCCCAGGGTACGTGCTATCACACAGGCATGTAGTGTATGATGGCGGTACTAATGTTGACAGTGCCTTTCAATGCAAGAGTAGAGTGCTAAATGTAGTACTGACAACAGGCACACCTGCAGGCATAGCTGGACTCTGAGGCCTCCCTGTTGTATCCCGTGTGTGTGAGCAGTGTCACAGTATATAACTCCTACTGGGTAATGATCTGACATGTGGAATGTAACTGTAAACTACCGTCTGTACAGCACATGATAGCAAGGTTTCCTGACATGTAGTTATGGCATACATATTGTTGTCAAGCATCTATCTGTCAACACATTCATCCTACGGCCTAGTTGCTTGCCAAGCAGATGACTGTCAGTCCTTGTACAGATCTGCAAATGGCAGGTATCCCACTGGGATATGTACAGGCATCCTAAGCTTGATTGACATTGACATATCTGCCCAGCTGTGCAAGAACTGGCACATATTGGAGATAACACCCTGTATGCACCACATGCCAAGGGTACCTCCACTACACTACCACAGTCAATTGAACATGCTTGGGTACAGGTCTCCATCACAGGCACTACCCATTTGTTGTAATGCATGTTGCATGCATGCCAACATGATCACCTCAGTGGCCATGTGCAGGAGGCACCTGGCAAAATGGCTGATGCATGTCACATCCAACCTGAGATTCACCACAGTAGTGTCTGTTGATGGCTTGCCTGCTGCCACATGGCAGGTGGCAGGATACCACTGTACACACAACCCCTACACAACACATCTCTCCTTGGACAATAACTAGGTACACAGCTATGACCACCTGCAGAGATGCACCCCAGTACTGACACGTGTATGTGTGAATGACTGAGTATAGCAGTGTCTGTGTGTTATCACATCTGTACTTGGGAATTCCATGAGATCCTTCACAACCACCACAACACCCATTTCGATAGCTAGTTGTGGCTGCTGCTGTATGGGACATTATATGTACCCTGTTAAGTTCCTCTCCATACCGGCTACATGAGCCTTGCAGTACCATCACAACAGTGTTTTACAAATGGGTTGATAGGCATGGGATACCCATTGTTTTCTGGCAAGTGTGTGTATGTGTGGCATGTCCGTTTATCTGTAGGGTACAGCATTCCGATGCCACATACTTATATTACAATACCCATTGCCACAGGGTAGTACAGATAGTGTTGTTGCTGCCCATCAGTGAGGCACGACAATGCAACACTCTGCTATGTGTGTGGCATGTGCATTAGATGCATATCCTTTAGTACCACTGTTGGGATCTACAATGGGTTGTATCGTAGTCGTGAACAATGTGTGATCAGACAGTCATCATGGGTTTCAGGGAGTACAGTATCCACTGGGCGGGTGTGGGTGCTGTGTACACTGTTATTTCACCAAAGTACACCCAGTATATGTCCCATGTGCCACGTTATGGTTACCACTGTCAACATCAACCATACAGGTAACTGATAACACATTCCAGGCCAGTTATGCATGTGGTGTGTGCAGCCTACCTGTTACACATTGGACACACGGTCAAGTTAGTTAGCAGCGATAGGCCCTGGTTTCTAGGATGTGTGTCTGCCAGTTATGTGTCTGTTAATGTGTATATGAAGGTATGTCACACTATGTATTTTCCATATACACCCATTACATCCCCCATTAGCATACTGTACATGTCTGTGGATGTTCTGCATGTAACATGTAACCTGGGACACACCTCACCCTAAACACTGTGTGGTGTCTCCAATGGAAGCCACACACTTCAATGTCACTACATACTTAGGTAAGGGTCTAGTCCCACTGTTGCCAAGTAACAGTGTGCATGTATGTGGATGGGTCTACATCAGGTTGCAGATTATACATGCCTCAATGGGTCATCTGTCCATGTGGCACAGGCAATAACTCTTATACTAACCTGTGACATGTGTTCAACTGTACCCCAGATATGTCACAACCATGGTGTCACCACAGTGCCATACCCCATTGTGGAATATGACTGCAGACTATCCTCGTGCTGACACATGTACACCTATAACACAAATGGATAACATTATAGAGACCACAATCAACCAGTGTTACTAACAGCTATAATGCATCATTGCTGGATGGCTACCTGACATATATGCATTACACTTTACTCCTTACAACATGTTACACTGCAGTACTATGGTACACTGTAGTACAGTCACCATGTGTACTGTGTGCACCATATTAGCTTGTCCCTGCATTGATGGTATGGATGACAGGGATGTGGCACAGATATCATCATATGCACAGCACAGGGTGTGTTGTTGGTTTGCCTGAGGCCAAGGGTGGGCCATACATTTGACACCATGTGTGTGGGTGAGGGGTGTACTGTGGTGAGCTGGGCATGGTGATGTGGTGTGTGTAGGTATGGGGTTGCCCTAGGTGTGTTTGTATAGTGTATGGGTATGCATGCACATAGTTCTGAAATATGGTTGGCCTACACAGGTGTTTATGGACAGCTGCAGACCATACCTGGCAGGGTGTGCAGTTCACTGCCTCTGACCACAGACACGTGGACTGTGCCTGCCAGGGGTTCCATGGGCAAGTCCTGGTGCAGGCCTTGATGTGCTACTCTCACCTGACGATGACAAATGTTCGCTGGTACCAGGTCCCTCCTGGGACTGGCCAGGACCACAAACTCGTGGCCTGCTGTGATGTGGTGTGGTCAGCACCCCCCTGCACTGCCAGGGCTGATACTGCCACTACGGGAGACCCTTGGTGTCCTAGTACATCCATGTTGATTGCCAGTGGTTGGTGTTGCTGGCCTACATCCATGCAGCCATCGCCGCACCACCACCACACGTTCAAGCATGGACATATCACGGTCAATGAGGGACATCATCTCACCAGACCGTCTATCCATGAGCTTGGTATAAGCACAGATGGCACCAGACAGTTCACGGAAGTTGTCATTTGCAAATGTCAGAGCAGCCCTAAGCAGCCTCAGGCCCTGTCTTGTGTAACATCCCATACGTGCCTGCACTGCCATGACAGCCTAAAACATGCGCCTGCTGGTACCAGCTATGTCGCTTCTTCCAGGGGCATGATGTCCAGCAGCCCTACCATGAGTACCCTGGGACATCTGCCTATGTGGTGCCCTGCCAGACATCCGGCTATGCCTGCTGCAACCAGACACAGTAGGCATGGTTACCTCACTTTCACTATGGCCACTGGTGATGGGGTATGTATAAGCACTGGAAGTGTGTGCAGGGTTGGGGTGGCTAAAAGGGGGATGTCAAATGATGGTGCTGTTTGGTCCCTAGCAACCTTACCTGTGCCTCAACAGTACTATCATCATCTTCAGTGTCAGTATGGGCACCAACATCAGATTGCATGCAGGAGGGACCCTGACCCACCTCGCCACCTGTGGGGAAAACAATAAATGCACTTTAAAACCTGTACAGAATTGCCTAACAGTACATGCACACACACACACACACACACACACACACACACACACACACACACACACACACACACACACACACACACACACACACACATCATCGTAATCCCTACCTGTCTTGACTTTACAGACAGTCCCAAGTATATTTCCATGTGTTCCCCATCCTGCATCACACTTGGTAACATACACACGTTGATACTACTCATTAACATATCAGTCCTCTAAATGCCTAGACAAGCGATCACAACACAAGACCTGTTACTACATTACCTGCCTGACCTGTGTGTAGTGGCTTTAGATGGCTTCACTGCTGTCATTCTATGTTAACTCTATGTACATCCGGACATCATGAGCATGGCCCTTATATGTGTTGGTTACTATGTTCACTCCATAATATCATGCACTGGTGTGTCATGTGTATGTATTGCTCAGTACATGCCAGATATGCTGCTCAGTCAGCCTAGCATGTGACAACTGTAATATATGGATGCACTTCCTGGTGTTGGCTAGTACTTCCCCAATGCATCTGTAGTGCTGCATACGTGGCTTGTAGGTCACCTCTCTGCTGAATGCGATATTAAGGATATACCTGGTGTCTACCTTCCCTCTCAATGCCTGTTCCATGCTACAGACCTTATTATACTAACAGCTGCCCTGTGATTACATACATGATAAGTATTGCTGGTGTGTAATGTGGCAGTCCATGTCCATGCACTGCACAATCCCAAAGGGAGGTACTGCTGTATGAACACCCCACAATCACACATGTGCATACATGGCCACCCACACAAACACACACACATGCACACACACATCCTACATGCATCAATCTCCCTCCACTTCACCAGAGTGACCCTACAGACAAACTAACTACCCACCAGGATGCACACACACACACACACACACACACACACACACACACACACACACACACACACACACACACACACACACACAAACATGTGATGTTGCACAATGATAGTGCACACAGTCCTCCTATTACCCATCTGTCAACATGCATAGCATATGGTACACAACAGCATGCAGTGCAGCTATAGTCAATCCATACTAGCAACAGTATACATGTGTGTGATGCATGTGCTGTGTCACTAGGTGATGCCCCTTCCCCTGGATACCACTGCACCCATATACACAGTATTGCTCTGCACCTGTTCTGCACCCTGCCATGTACTGTGCACCACACCTCACAGGTGTACAACCCATTTACTTCTGTGTCAGTTATGTCATCTTTAATGCTCACGTCCCCTATGTTTTTCAGCAACACATACCTGGGATGATATGTGGACAGATGTCATTTGTGAATGCCTGATGTCTAATTTACAGCTCTCAACATCAGCAGACCATGTATGACCACTCCAGTACTCTTACACTGACAAGTATCAGAGCATACTATGGCTATGGGGAGTGTACACACCCTTATTGATATGACACACCCACCCTTGATTTGCCATGGGACAACATCACTACATATCTTAACAGTACGTGAGCCTGATATGTGACATATGTCCTGAACTTTCACATGCAGTGTCTATGGAATGTTTTAGTTGTGTAGATGCTGACCATGATTCATACACTCTGTGTGGGCATATGTATGCACATCCTTATCATGATGGTTTGTTGCACCTCTTGTTATATGTACTACAGCAGTCACCACTTCTGGTAGGGGTATACTAGCATGGGACATCTGCATTTGCCAGTGTATGTTCAGTCTGTTCTACACACGTCCCCTATGTTTTTCAGCAACACATACCTGGGATGATATGTGGACAGATGTCATTTGTGAATGCCTGATGTCTAATTTACAGCTCTCAACATCAGCAGACCATGTATGACCACTCCAGTACTCTTACACTGACAAGTATCAGAGCATACCATGGCTATGGGGAGTGTACACACCCTTATTGATATGACACACCCACCCTTGATTTGCCATGCGACAACATCACTACATATCTTAACAGTACGTGAGCCTGATATGTGACATATGTCCTGAACTTTCACATGCAGTGTCTATGGAATGTTTTAGTTGTGTAGATGCTGACCATGATTCATACACTCTGTGTGGGCATATGTATGCACACCCTTATCATGATGGTTTGTTGCACCTCTTGTTATATGTACTACAGCAGTCACCACTCCTGGTAGGGGTATACTAGCATGGGACATCTGCATTTGCCAGTGTATGTTCAGTCTGTTCTACACATGTCCCCTTAATCTGCATGATTGCAAGGTATACTCATGTGCACATCCCTTGGTGTTCACACAATGCTGTCACTATTGGTGTGGGGGTAGGGGTACATCCGCCTCAGTTCCTGAACCTGAATATGTGCAGATACATCCATTCTTAGCATCCATAGGATCCCTGCTGCAGTACATTGGTGTGTCATGTTGAAACCCTTCTTCAGCCTTTTTGCAGATGCATGACAAGTAAGGCCTACACATGTGTGTCACTTTGCAGTGTCCCATAGACTGAACACCACATGTTACAGTCTAGTCCCAACTGATAATGTGAACCACAGTAATGCCTTATGCCATAGTGTAACTCTACAGTAGTTGCCATTGTCCAACAGGTATATACATTGGTGTTGCACTGTATAAAGGTGGTGCTCCAAACATGTCCCTGCTGTAGGCCAAGTCTCCCACCATTATGTTACTCCCTGTGGACACATTCCACAATTACAGGATGTCAGTTATCATGCAGGTGTCTGACATACCCTTCCAATACTCCATCAAGGTCACCCCTATGATGCCGTGCATTTAGCAGCAATAATACTTGCACATGCACAGCATATATTCTGGCTAGGTGTGTTAGGTGTCTGCATGAAATATACCATCTCCATTACATGCTCAGTGTATTGGCAAGCATCTACATAAACATACTCATCAGCTATAGGCTGCTGCCTTGGTGGTATCCTGGAGGGCCCTACATAAGAGGGTGAGAGATGCAAAGTCAGTGGCCACACCTGTGGCATTGTTACAGGGTTTTGTGCAACATTACAATACATCAACAGTTTATGTCCACAATACTACCACATATGCAAATCTGTTTATCACTACTATGCAACAACAAAATATATCCATGTCATGTCAGATATGCATGATCTACCTGTACCAATGCAGATGTATAAGCAGCAGTGGTCTACTGATGTGCCCTGTGGCCATACCTGCATGCTCCTCGGCTGGTGTGTTGGTGGCACCCACCTCCACAAAGGTGTCCGCTGGTTGCTGGCTGTGCAGACGGGTAGGTGCCATGAGGCTGGCTAGGAGCTCCTCCACATGTGTCAGGGGAGGATGTATGGCATAGCACCCCCTGTGGTGAGATGATTCCCCCGAACTGAAGCAGCACACTGACGGGAATTGCGAAGCAGGTCAGAACAATGATGCAGGACCTGCTCATAACTGCGGTTGTGCAGTCCAACATCATTGACCCTGTGGACTAGGTCATTCCACAGGGTGGTCTGCTCCTGCTGATCATGGGTGGCCCAGCCAAACAAGATTGTGTAGTGCTGTATGAGTTCAGTCAGCAGAATTTCATTTTCAGCTGCTGTGTAGGCTTGCAGCCTTCCATGGGACATCGTGTCTGAAAGACATAAAGATGGACACAGGTATGAGCAAGTCATGCAGCAAAGTTACCACATTTCTTAATACACATCACTGTCACCGCCCCATATCAGCGACAAGATACTGTACACACAACTCAATAGGTATGGCTACAGAATATCTACCAGTGGGGCAGACATTGTACTGTACCACAATTTGTGCAATGTGTTTGTAGCCATGTTCCCTGTGTGGACACTATCATTGCTGGCCTGTTACATACTATTCACCTGCATGCCATTTTCAGGCCCACAATGGTTCCATATATGCCTATGGTGTGCTTGCTATGTGTTTGCTGCACATCTGACATTCTGTGTTATTGGGCTTATCTATGCATGCTGTTGGAGACATGTTCCAGGATTGTGTAGCCTATTACTACTGACATATATTCTATAACAGTGACACAATAGCATGTATATGTACTATTGGCCAGTAGAGCCACCTCTCCAAACTCATCTGCCCATGTTAGCAGGCCACATCACATGTGTGACCCACCCTGGGGCCTCCTCATGTACTGGCCTAGCTATACCATCAGGTGGAAACAACTCAAGGGATCTTGTCTCCCCTGGGGGCACACACAGACATGTTCCTGACCCCTGAGGTCAGGTCCAGGGTCTGTTCCATAATTGTCTCCACAGACACATGTGAGATGTGCTACATCACCTTGAGGCACTCAGTACACATTCACAGGGCCCACATGCTCCTCCTGCTCAGCCTCCAGGCCAGGAACCTTCGGGAAATAGACTGCTGTTGTGAGTAGCAGTGGGTGGGAGGCTTGTTCCCATTGTGTACATATTGGTGCCCATGGGGCATCCACATCATAGACCTCACACATCATCCAGGGTGTTTACCCACAACATGTGTCACATACCACCCCTGTAGGCTGTCCTCTATATCTACCCACCCTGACCACCTCCACAACTATACCTGCCATACTTCCCCATATTCCCATTACATACTTCACAGACAAGGGCAATGTGGTCCCAACAAGGGGTTCAGATGTGACATACCCATCCATGTTGCACACACTGACAGCTGTAGATATTTGTGTGTATTTCTATGTGTGCTGTTTCCTCACACATAGCATGCTGCACTGTGGTAGTAATATAGAAGACATGTATTTATATACATATATGTTTGTGTGTGTGTTTGTATATATGTAGACATGTGCATATAGGTATATAACTATATATGTATAAATATATATGATGAATATGTGTTCATATATATGTCTACACATGGGTATCTGTATATTTGTGGACATATATATATATATATATATATATATATATATATATATATATATATATATATATATATATATATATATATATACACACACATATGCATACATATATGTGGGGTACATTCAGACATCAGGTCCATATTCTCACAGCACCTTCTTGCACAGCTGCACTGTTCTGCCTTGCTACAACACAGACAGGTACCAGATATGGATACATCCTGACATTAGGGGGTATATGTAGGGCCAGATTGCAGGTAACCCTATTACACACCTATGGCATTCCTGCATGCTACAATACAGGTTAACCTGAGTGTCCTGCAAGAGGTGGTCTGTGGAACCCACGTGTCCATCATTATGGCAATACTTCCACCACCAGCTATTGGCCACATAATATACATACTTCCCATTACACAACAAACACTACGATGGCTTACATCTTATCAGTCAGTGCTGCTCTGCACGGTTGATGGGTATGGCCCGCTACCCACAGGGATGGACTCTATTGTCCTTAGCAGTTGTTCAGCTAACATTACAACAACACAAGAAGGCACATATAAATCATTCCACATCATCTATCCCATTATTATGGACCAAGTACCACAGTCACTTACATACATATATACTTCACATACCTGTTCTGGGAATACAGTCTCTTCTGAATGTTTTTTTTTTCTGTATCTTACATGCACACTCTCTTTGCTCTCTCTCTCTCTCTCTCTCTCACTCTCAGTCTCTCTCCAGTAAATAGAATGAACTGATTTGCATAGATTGCAGTGTGGAATTTGTAGGTGATGCACATGATCAGGTGATGGTCTCTGCACTAATCAGTGTCCTCCACTTGCTACCTGCATGCAGTATTCTGTGTAGTACTTCCAATTACCACTGCCATGGAAACCAACTAATATAAATCCCTACATCATGTGGGCATGGTCCCTTTACCTTTCCTGTATGTTGGACATCCTCCCTATGTGTGGGCAGCAGTGTTAAAGACAGCAGGTAGCAATACCTCTTACAGGAGAACCTGCACACTCAGGCCAGTTACATATTTGTAGGAGGTTCCAGAACTACAGACAGAGTGTGAGTAGTGTTATTGTATGCATTGTATAGCACTGGTGTTACAGGGTTTGTGTGTACATACTAGTTTAACATGGAATGCAGTCTGTCTGCATAACTCACAACTGTGCGCCCATCCACTTGATGGCCAGAGGTGTGTCTATTATGTTTTGTCTGTCCACCACACAGGTCTTGTGTCAGATATATCACTGGCAGTGTGTGTGTTGAGTGCTATCAGTACATGGCTACATACATTTCTGTTTCTAACTTCATATTCCTGACTAAGGGTATGTTGCAGACTATCCTGTAACACCAGCAACTTGCTTAGTGTATGACAACAGTTTTACACATATGTGCCTGCGTTCCAGCCTCTGTCTTCCACCTAATAACAGGCTTTGTACATATGACATGCTGTCAGTGGTTGTTATGTAGTGGGCTACGAGTATGTCATGCTGACATTCCTGCCATCAGTCCACTGCTGCTGTGTCCCCCACACATACTGTGGGGTTGGGTCCATATATGTGTGGGCTTCACCTACACAACACATGTGTGCCCATATGCACTCCAGAGACCAGTGTATGTAACAGTGGTATATGGCCCTGTATTACTGAGTCTAGGGGGTATGCACCATAACTAACCTAGGCTGTTACAACATGTAGGGGTATCAGGTGTAAGCTGCTTTCAGGTATCTGGATGTACATTACCATACAATTCACCTTGGGTAAACACAGGCCTACTGCCTCCTGCCATATAGACTGTTCTGTTTGTCAGTGTGATTGTGATGGTGTCAGGTATGCCTTGTTATGTAACAGATACATCTCATAGTGTCAACTGAGGTCTTTACCCCCTAGGGATTGCGTACAGAGTGTAGACAGAGGCTGCTGGACTATACATCTGCATTACTTACTGTTGATTGATTGGTATCCTGTGGCCCAGTCTGTCTTTACTATTGTACTACGTGAAGGCCTTAGCCTGGACATCAACATATGTAAACCTTTCCAGACTACTGTATTAATATAACTGTTTCACAGTTCCATTACTCTGTTTATATGTATGTCAGTGTCTAAACAGCTATACGACATGGCATATACAACTGTAATAGTACACAAATAAAGCTTTACCATGTATGCAAACCTGTGTGCAGTGTTATATCCTTTGACCTCTCTGTGGGCATATGTTGCAGGCAACAATTATCATTTGTATGGGTGGCTAATACAGTGTCCAGTTGGTAAGGTGGCAACTGTAGGCAGAGTGGCCGTTCCATATTGTGTGCACCTTCTACATATGTATCTTCCTATACCTATCTTTGTGTGTGTGTATGTGTAGTTACATATACATATATAATATATATATATATATATATATATATATATATATATATATATATATATATCTGCATAAATATGTCTGTGTATATGATTGCTTCCACATTGTACATTCCCTATGGTAGCCAGACTGTACTGCATGATATTTTACTGATACCAGCCTGACATCATACAGATGGGATGGAGTACTGTTAACATCTTGTGCCCATGTTGTGTCAGGACCTGGTTATGGGATCTGCAACAGTTGGTATTGTATTGCAGGGCAGATTTGTTTGGCTGTGGGGGGGATATCTATATGTACAAGACGTATGTTGTTTGGGTCCCCTCAACCACACTAACGGTGCATGTGGACATATATGTTTTTGTTATGTTCCCATTTTTATCTACAGATGTATGTCTGTATATACCTATATTGATAGATATTTATGCTTACATATATATATATATATATATATATATATATATATATATATATATATATATATATAGATAGATATATCTGGGTGTATATATTTCTATATATGTATCTATATCATATCTACATATATATATATATATATATATATATATATATATATATATATATATATATGTTATATCTATTTAGATATACACACACACACACACACACACACACACACACATAAATCTACATGCTGAAATACATTTCCTGTACTGTTGAATGACTGGGCTGGATGATATGTTTGTGAAAACATCAGCAATGTGAGAGTGTTCAATCTCGCCGTTTGTTCTTACACCTGGGTTCGGAGCCGATCCTCGGCTCCGTGTCGGCCGCTTGGCAAAGCTCTGCATTGAGAAGAAGCTCGAGACCAACCTAACTCCCACAATCCCCCTCTGCCTTTACCCCAGATCTAGTTTGCTGCTGCAACGTTCGCATCATTTTTGATGAGCTCGGACCACCTCAAAGCTAAGATTAATTATTTCTTATATTTTTGATAGAAATTTTTCTCTTTAAAGTTGACTGTGTGTGAGTGAGTAGTGTATCGAGGGTTTCTCGGTTCCGTATATAGTATTTATATACTTTCTTAGAGTTTATTCCCTCGGGGTCTACCCCACCCTTTAACTTTATCTGGATTGACTATATTTACAGGATTTGACAATTTTTACTGGATTTGACATTTTGTACTGGCTTTTCTCTTATACCTGGATTTGACTTTTGTAACATGTCTGAAAAGGCTAAATCAGGCTTCAAATGGTGCCAATGTGGACAGAAGATGTCTGTCACAGATAATCATAGTTCCTGCGTCTACTGTCTTGGCCCTCTCCATCTGCAGGAAGACTGTTCCATCTGCCATTCTTTCAGTGGAAGGGTCATGACAGATAGGCGCAGGAAACTTATGGATAGGGGCCTTTTGAAGCCTGCATTCCAAGAGGCTCTGGATGAATCAGACCAGGCATCTAAATCCTCGAAGGAATCGAAGACATCGGAGCCCATGTCATCAGCTCCGAGCTCTTCATTTAAAGTTCGATCACCGGTTCCACAGACTTCGGGGCCGAGTGTTGAACTTTTGTCTGTTACCGAGCCTCGTGTCTTGGAACCGGTGACGGACCTTCCTCCTCCTGTACTTTTGAGGTCGGCTCCGTCTTCGATACCTTCGACGCGTTCTTCCAGGCCCCTCTCCGACACCGATGTAGACCGCGTGGTGCAGAAATTGATGGAGAATACGGCCTTGTCCAAACTCATCTCTGTCTCCTCTCAGTTGGTGTCGAGACTCGAAGGCCTTCCCTTATCTCCACCTGTTCCTCCTCCGAGGCCTATCCAGTCTTCGGAGCCGGGAGAGGCTGATCTGTTGATTGTGGAGCCCTCGGTGCCGGAACCGTCTTTTTCTCGGTCGGCACCGTTCACCTCGACTCCATCGGATCCAGTACCGGAGTCTCGGAGCCGAAGATCCATCCTTGGATCCGGGACTGAGAGTCGGACCGATATTTCGGTTCTGACTCTCCCTCTCGGAGCCTCAGCTCGGATTGACTCGGCTACGTCCTCGGGGTCGATGCCATCGGTGCCTGTCTCGGGGATTCCTCCGATTTCTTCGGAACCTGGGGATGCCTCGACTCGGGAACCGGGGGCCTTCGATCTCATGAGGAAGGTGTTGTCTACTCAGACAACCACTTCAGAAGAAACGGCTTCTCCTTCCCATAAAGGTCCGTTATCCTCCTCTGCACCCACGGCTACATCTAAGCGTCGAGCACCAGTGTCTCAGCCACCCCTAGAGGGTGCCCCCTCTTCCTCGGAGGCTTCATCGGATGCCCCCCCGAAGAAGTTCCGAGGAAAAGATTGTGTAAGAGGAGACACTTGGATTCTCCACATGAATCCTTGACATCGGACACTGACTTGGATGAGTCAGAAGGGTCCCCAAAATCACCCTCAGAGGATGTCTCCTTTTCTGACATCCTGGAGATCCTAAAACAGAGAGGTGATTGGCAAGCCCTACCCCCTTCTGAGGATGAGTCAGTCTTGCTGAAGGCATTCGGTGCTCGCCCTTCCTCCTCCTGGGTCACTCCGCCCTTCGATGAATTGATGGAATTGATTGCTTGGAGGGCGTGGGAGACACCTGACACGGTGGAGCCAGTCCCTAGAAAGCCTAATAAATATATTACAGCCCCTCAAGACAAAGGCTTATTTAACAAAGGGAATTCCAGTGGACGCTATGGTGGTGGCAGCGGCCACGAAAAAGGAGATGTCTGAATCTTCCTCATCTGTCCATCCGCCTAACAGAGATTCTAGGACTATGGACAGGTATGGGAAGCGCATTTTTAGTTCAGCGGCTTTTTCCATGCGATCCCTGAACTATTTGACCCATTTCACACGGTTACAGAGGGATCTAATCAAAGAGTTGGGAGATACCCTCCAGGGTACTACAGATGCTGCTGTCTCGGAGAAAGTTACAGCACACCTCAATACCCTTACATCTATTGCAAACTCGTCCATGAGGCTGATCTCATACGCAGCCGAAGGATCGAGTAGTTCAGCGGCTTCAGCGATTGCTCTTCGTAGACAATCCTGGATGCGCTTATGTTCCTTTTATGGAAGCCTTCAAGTCTTCCTTTACTAACGCCCCATTTGATGGTGCCACTCTCTTTGGCCCAAAAGTAAAGGAGACCCTTACCCGGTGTGAGCAAGAGGGAAAGACTCTGTCTGCTGTCGGAGTCCATTTTTCCACCCCATCCAGACCGTACCCCAAAGGGCAACGTGGTGGAAAAATGTGGTTTCGAAAACCCCAAGGCTCTTTCCCAGGCACACAGGGTGATGCCCCCTCTAGAGGCAGAGGAGGGGGCAGAGGTGGAAGACGTCGCCCTGGTGGCAGAGGGGGTCCACAAAACCAAGGTGACAGGTATACACTCCCTGGAAAACCTTTCCAGCACTCCTGAAAGGAGGCCCGACTGTCCTGCTCTGGAGGCAGTCGGGGTCGCTTAGCTTTATACCCTCAGGCCTGGCAAAATCTTACATTAGACAATTGGGTAAAAAGCATTGTTACCAGAGGATACAGAATTCTGTTCCTACTGCCCCCAATTCCGCAAAAGAGACTCCCAGATGTTCCGCCCCATCTGCGAGGCCCTGCAGCTATAGAAATTTCAAAGCTGCTAGAAAAAAAGAGTCATCCAACCAGTCCCAGCGGACTAAAGAGGATTCGAAACTTACTCAAGGTTCTTTTTAGTTCCAAAAAAGACAGGGGACTGGAGGTCAATTCTGGACCTAAGCAAACTCAATACTTTCATCAAGAAAGAAAAGTTCCGGATAGTCACGCTTCAATCGATCCTTCCATTCTTGCAGAAGGATGACTGGATGTGCTCAATAGATCTAAAGGACGCATACTACCACATCAAAATGGCCAGGGCGTCCAGGGATCATTTGCGCTTCCGGCTGGGAGCCAGTCACTTTCAGTTTCGAGCCCTGCCCTTTGGTCTGACCTCAGCCCCCAGGGTTTTCACCAAATGTATGGCAGTGGTAGCGTCTCACTTGAGACGCCTGGGATTCCGGGTGTTTCTGTATCTGGACGACTGGCTCCTTTCTGCCACCACCGAGCGTCGACTGATTCAGGCCAGGGATTACACACTACAACTCTGTGTTCATCTCGGAATTTCCGTAAATTTCGAAAAATCTTTACTACAGCCATCACAGCATATCTCATTCATAGGAGCAGAATTGGATATGCGTTGCTTAATCCTAAGGCTTCCTCCAGAAAGAATAGCCTCACTACAAAACCATATATCTCTTCTCCTATTATCCAAAAAATCCCCAGCAAAACTGGTTCTGAAGGTTTTGGGTCTCATGGCAGCTTCTCTCATTGCGATACCCTTGGGAAGACTGCACATGAGAGTTCTTCAATGGCTACTATTTGCACAATGGTCGTTCCAGCAGTTACCTCTAATGCACGAAATTCACATCACGAACATATGCAAATCGCACCTAGCTTGGTGGCTTCAAACTTGCAATCTTTCCAGCGGAAGGCCATTTGTTCTACCTTCGCCGACAGCTACGGTGACCACGGACGCTTCCCTGATAGGGTGGTGGGGCATCTTTCAGGGACAGACAGTCCAAGGCGAATGGTCCAAATTGGAGTACAATCTGCACATCAATGTTCTAGAGTTGAGGGCAGTGTTTCTAGCGTTGCAACACTTTTCTCCCCTTCTTCCTCTAGGGACCATTGCAGTTCAGACGGACAACATGTCCGTAGTCTGGTACATAAACAAACAAGGGGGAACCAAGTCCTATCAACTATGCAGAGAGGCCATGAGAATCTGGCAATGGGCGGAGTCCACGGGTCGCTTTCTGATAGCAATGCACATCCCGGGGTTATCCAACGTCATAGCGGACAGGTTGAGCAGAGCCATCCTGTTACCTCACGAGTGGTCCCTCAAACAATCAATTGCGAAGGAAATTTTTCGCAAGTGGGGTCAGCCTTCCTGCGATCTGTTTGCGTCTCCAATGAACGCCAAATGCAGGAGCTATTTTGCCCTATTACCCCCTCCAGGGGAAGTCCCCAGGGACGCTCTGGTTCATGATTGGCCCCCGTGTCTCCTGTACGCCTTTCCACCTGTTCCCCTGATTTCAAAATTTCTACAGAAAGCCAACAACCTGCAAAGGACAATTATCCTCATTGCCCCATTCTGGCCTCGTCAAATCTGGTTTCCCTTCCTTAAGGCACACCGAATTTGGGAACCCTGGATCCTGGACCCAGAGGCGGATCTGCTGACCCACTCGTCAGGGGCTCCCCCCATCGCTACTCTCCCTCACACTAGCAGCTTGGCTGCTCCACTTCCCTTCATAGCCAGGTCTGATTTTCTTTCCCCTGCAGTTCAAAATATCCTGGTAGCTTCTCACAAAGCTTCCACTACAAAGATTTACACTAGTAAATGGAAACGCTTTGTGCACTGGGCAACTACACAACAATTGGACCCCATAATGGCTCCTCTAAATAAGATCTTGGAGTTTCTAACCGAACTGTTCCACCAAGGAGCTTCTCCTGCCACTTTGAGAGTGCAATTGGCTGCCATTTCAAATTTTCATGTGGGAGACAGTGGGGCTCCTATTATGGCTCACAGACTTTGCAAGGCCTTTCTAAAAGGATCTTTCCATATTAGACCACCAGTTAGAAGTCCTACATCACCTTGGAACTTGAACCTTCTTTTATCACAGTTGATGCTACCACCTTTTGAACCAGCTTCTTCCTGTCCTTTGAAATTTTTGTCATGGAAGCCCCTCTTTTGGTGGCTATCACATCAGCCAGACGGGTATCGGAGCTTCAAGCTCTTTCTGTTAAACACTCTTATTTGATCTTTCACCCTGATAGAGTATCTCTTCGCACTAATCCATCCTTTCTCCCCAAAGTTTGCTCCGTTAATAATACTAATCAGTCCATTGAGCTTCCCACCTTTTTCAAAAACCATTCCAATAAACTGGAATATATGTTACACAAGCTAGATGTTCATAGACAACTCAGATTTTACTTGGATAGAACAAAGGATCACAGAAAAACAGACCAACTCTTTATATCCTTTGCAGACAGCAAGAAGGGTATGGCAGTTACAAAACGAACCCTGTCCAAATGGCTTTCCGATTGTATTATTTTTGTTTATACTGCCTCAGAGCAATCTTTACCTGGCAAGCCCAAAGGGCACTCTACAAGATCAGTATCTACATCCCTGGCTCATGCAGCCCGCCTACCGTTAGACACGATTTCTGCGGCTGCCACTTGGTCTAAGCCACATACATTCATTACTCATTACAAAGTAGACAAGATTTCTAGGGACAGGGCAACTTTTGGTTCCACTATGCTCAGGAATGTTCTCCCGTGAGTTCCTCAGGAACATAGAGCTAGGGACGCTACCCAGGTGTAAGAACAAATGGCGAGATTGAACACTCACACATATAGAAGTTATGTCCTTACCATAACGTTCCATGTGGAGTGTTCATCTCACCTTTGTTTTTACATTCCCACCCTCCCACCCTCAGGAAGAACGTCCAGTTTAGGTGTCTGGTTTGGTTCTCCTACTTCTGCCTTTTGCAGTTGTTGTGGATATATTTTTCAGCAATGTGTTTTCTTTGGCTTGAATGTGTTATATTCTTCTGTTGACTTCTGGTTTGCTTGCAAACTAGATCTGAGGTAAAGGCAGAGGGGGATTGTGGGAGTTAGGTTGGTCTCGAGCTTCTTCTCGATGCAGAGCTTTGCCAAGCGGCCGACACGGAGCCGAGGATCGGCTCCGAACCCAGGTGTAAGAACAAAGGCGAGATGAACACTCCACATGGAACGTTATGGTAAGGACATAACTTCTATTTATGTATGTTTGACATGGCTTAGTGGTAAATCAGTTTGGCTATTATGTGCAGGGTACTGGGTTTGAGCCTTATAGAGGTTGTTTATTTTGTTGCTGGGCAAAACAAGGGCCTTTGGATACAAAGTGATTAAGACACTTTTAAGCAGTTGTAAGTGGGTTTGTGCAGGTTTGTGTGGAGGTAAGGACTGCTAACTTTCAGTTACAGTTTCTTATACTGATTTAGCTTCTCAATTGCTTAACCTGTGTAGGCATTGCTTACCCCCACACAAACAGGCTTAAACCCTCTTACTGCTGCTTAAAAGTGCTTACTCCCGCTTACCCCTGCACTAATTTCTTTAAAAGACAAGAAAAGGAAAAGAGTTGATAGGACAGTGGTGAAAAAGGGGCACAAAGAGGGAAAGACAGTGGGGAAAATAGCTAGGGATGTGCAGGATGGTGTAGGGGAGGTCCATAGCTGCCCATTTCTTCTACAGCAACAGGTGTGCATATACATTGACTTCGGAGGTAGATTTGGACACTCAAACCCCTGAGAGAAGGGTAAGGACAACAATAATATGTTGTGATGCCAATTAGGCCAGATTACAAGTGTCCAGTGGACACATGTGTGAAATGAACAGCTATGTATGGGGGGAGATTTTTTTTTTTGGGAACAGATTGTCCCTTTTTTTTTCAGGTGAGAGTGGGATGTTGGGTAGGGATAGTAGGTATATTTGGGGAGGTTGGGTAGGTTACCAGACAAGACAAACAAGACGCATACAGGGGCAGTATATGACACGTGGGGGTAAACACCTTGATGGGAAGGGTGTTGGGAAATCAGTAGCCCATGAGCCCCCTCGTGGAAACAGTGTGACTGAGATCCCCACCCATGGGCAGTCACCACTGCACCTTCACAGCATCAAAGGTGGCTGCTCTGGGGGCTGAGTTGGAGAGCCAGGCTGACCCTCTAGTTGCAACACGCAACCCTCAAGCTGGCATAGAAGATCTTCAAACTGCTGATTGAGCTCTCTACGCACCATGATCTGGACCTGGTGATGGGTGACAGACTTCTGTCCACACCTGCCCCATCCCCTGAGGCATTTTCACCCAAAGGTGGTGCAGGACCAACAGACGAGGAGGTCCCGGTTTAGGCCCCAGACATGCTGGTACCTGGTACCACGGCCAGCTGAGGTGGGACAGGTGGGTCCGCTGGGACCTGCATTGCCATACATGCGATGGTGTTTATGGTGTATCAACATGTGTGGATTAGTAATAGTCAACAAATTCCAGGGTTAGCTGTAACAGCATGCATAGATATTCCCATTAACCTAGACACCAGATACTGAACAGTTGCATAGCAAATGGAATACATGCATATATGGGACCACAGTGGTAATAACAGCATGCCACCAATGTTGGAGTATCCCAACATAGCACATGCATAGAGACAGATTTAAATAATTATCAGCCAATAGGACATATGTTCCAACATAACAGTGGAGTCATCACATACCAGTTGAGGTGGGTATTTAGGGTATTGTTGGAGATATGGTGAGGGACAGAAAGATGCCAATTAACAACTAGTATATTCCTGTAGATTGCATTACTTTCCTAGTCAGTGCTGTTATCTGTACCTTACAAGTATTACTACACTACCCTATTGCATTAGTTTGGACAGTGATATGGCTGTTGTCATCTTTATACATGACCTGGTTTTACCTGCAGTATACATCGCTTACCTGGTATACCTGGTATACCTGTGGAGGAATTGTTTGTTAACACTAGCTGTTTCTTCACATACTCCCAGATTCCAGGTTGATGTTATGCACATATCTTTCCATCTCTTTCTCCACAGACTCTGGCCATGTCTTGACCACATGCTGCTGGTGAACCGGGACATATATAGACTATTGCCCTCTTCATCTTTTAGTGACTTACAACACTCTTATACAGGATTTCGTAGACAGTTATATTATGTAGCACAGTGTGTGTGACAGTAATCAGTGATACCTTATTATTCAGAGCACCTGCAACACTCACAATTCCATGCAATACCAGAGTAAACAGTACCAGTACAGGGTATCAAGATTTTATTTCTCGGCACAGTGTTTGTATCCGACTTACCTGTGGGAGCAATGTTTGTTAGCACTACCTGAATGTTGCCACATAAAGTACCAGATTTCACATTACTATTATGCACATACATCTCACTCTTTTACTGTACACAGTCTGGTCATAGCTTGACAACATGGGGGTGTAGATAGGAAACACTTGGCTTATTTCTCTCATAACAGTTTCGGGAGTTGCTAGAGTGACAGGTTTGTTCTTGTAGATGTGTGACAATCATTTGTATTTCTGTTTTGCTGCCTATACGTCTGGGATCATCCCACTGATTTCCCAGTTGGACAGAGTGACAGGCAGCAGATATAGGCCAATTTACTGGACATTCTGGACATGTCTGTACAGTTGTAGGGTATGATTCTGTATGCAGACTACTACCACTCCCAGGATTTGAACCATGGCTGTGTGTGCTAAAAATACAACAGTTCATGCCTCATTTGCGTGTGCTATTTGGATTTTGTTGTCTGTCTTTTCACTGTTTTCTGTCTATGTCTCTCTCAGTTGTACTAAATGTCCTTTGGGGATTACACCAGTCATGTACAGACATTCCTACACATTCTATTTATGTTGCACAATGTGGGTAACAGTACTTAATACATCAGTACTATTAAGTGATTGCAAATCTACATTACCATATGATGCCAGAGTATACACATTCAGTCCAGCAATTAGACCTTTATTGTCAGGCTATTATTGCTTTTATTTACATACAAACTATATGATACTCTTCCTGCTATATTCTTCGGTGTATGCTGTACATGCCTTAAACAATACATGTTTTATACTGGCAATTAACTTACTAATGCTTTTAGATTTATTTCTTATGACAGTACATGCAAGAGTATTACTAACCTGCCTCACGTCACAACCTCTGCAGGCAACAGCCATGGGCCACCTGGTTCGCGGCCCGCTCACTTGCCGCTATGAAGGACATAAGAGGAATATTTAGCCATACCTATCCATAATATACATGAGCTGGCAATTATTAAACATGTAATGGTGTGATACTTACAGCTGGGACAGCCCCTGCCATCCTAGCCTCTTGGATCCAATGATCCAAGAGATCCCCCTTATGCCACTTCAGGTCAGCATAGTGATGCCTGACCTGCTCACCAGTTCAGGGTATGCCAGTGGCACTGGTGAGGTCATGTGCAAGATGGTTCCTGGCTTCCGCTTTATATTGGGAACCCTGGTACTGGCCCTGCAGCAGTCTCTGCTCATTGTCTTTGACAAAGAATCCTGGCATGACTCTGGACTCCAGGATGCCCCAGTGTTGCGCCTGTAAGTGCACTTCCTCTCCGCTTTCTGCCATGGTTCCTGCAAGGGGAAGCTACAACCAGTTATGAGATGTATTCCCACCTGTTGGGTTTAAGTAGGGCCAAATTCCCGCACTTTGCTGTGATTGGCCAGTTTAGAAATGGCTAAGCTATGGACAAACCTGCTTACCTAAGGTTGGCATTCTTTAAAGGGGTGTACCACTGGGCAAATTGAGTTACCTGGCCTACACATTGCTTACACCAACTAAGCTGGCCTGTGCAATGCTTAGTGTTGCTTAATATTTACTTAGCATTATATTTGCTTTTTGGCATTGATTTATTAATCATTACATCTTATATATATATATATGTCTGGTATCCATGATTCATGTGTACATACACTGTATGGAGTCCTTGTGTGTAATAGGGGACTTCAGCACTCTATTGCAATTACACCTCACATCTGGCCTTACTTCTGTACTCCAGTTCACATAGTTATGTTATGTAGTAGGTTATAGAATGTATGACTGTATACTGGCTCCTTTCACATCTTCACTTTGATTTTACTATTTTGAGGATTTTTTTGGTGATACCTCATTGTTATGTACTGCTGTGATGGCTTGGTGATTAACTATTGTGACTGTAGTGTATCCTGGGTTCAAGACCTGCAAGGCTGTTCATTTTGTTGCTGGGCAGAACAAGGGCCATCGGATACAGAGTGCTTAAGGCACTTTTAAGAACTTGTAAGCAGGTTTGCATGGGTTTGCGTGAGGGTAAGCACTGCTAACCTCCGGTTAATGATGCTTTCAGAGAGTTGGCTTCAATATTGCTTAGCCTGTGTGTGCATTGCTTACCTCAGCGCAAATGGGCTTAAACCTGCTTACTAGTGCTTACATATGCTTACTCCCATGCACTACTGCTTACTAGCACTTACACTTGCTTACTAGTGCTTACGCCCGCTTACCACTGCATTAATTTAGACAGTAATGTATAATGGTTCTTTGGAAGGTGGGGGATTTGGAAGCTGTTTGGATTTATCATTCATTACACATTTTACCTTCTATTTGTATCCCTGATTCCTGTGTATATATGCTGTATGGGGTATATGTAATTATCTGTGGACTTTGCAACATTATGACACTAACACCTCACATCTGCATTTAATGCAGTACTCCAGTTTACAAATATATGTTATTTAGTAGGTTATGCAACTAAAAATATTGGTCATAAAGTGATTTGACTTGGAAAATGGAATATACTGCAATGGGACTCAAACCGATAATGCCTGCTCGTAAGGTGAATGCTCTGCCCACTACACTATTGCTATACTGCTTAATTTGCATATACCTTCCTTTTTATCCTTTTCAGCCATTTAAGCTGCATTAACCATAGCTAAGCATTGGGCAAACCTGTGCACCTACGGTTAGATTTAATCAGTTTCATTAAAAAAATGTGGTATTTGTATATTGTTTATGTTTACTATTGCTGTTGTACACATTGGGGATGTTGCTGGGGGTATGCGGACACCTATGAGCGGTCTCGCTCATTCTTTTGGGATTTCTGCTGTTCTTCATTGTGGGGGGGGTGTATATTCTGAGAGCTCAGATCTCAGACATGCCGCCTGCACTCTTACATACTCCATGTAAGATTAGGAGCTCAGGCAGCGCACCTTCATTAATATGCATGGCGCGCTGCTGTCCTGCTCCTACACGGCCGTTTCCATGCAGGACTAAGCTATTCGAAAGATTATTTGAAAATGAGAATAACACTGAATTTTCTGAAACAAAACAACTTATTCTGGGAAAAAAATAGAAGACTTAGAGAACCACTCTAGAATGAATAACATCAGGATTTATGGGATTCCTAAAAAAGAAGAGGGAGACAGTATGATCCAACTCTTTAATATCTGGCTGCCTAAAACTTTGAACCTGCCTGATGCTCCTTCCTTTGGCATCAAAAGGGCACATAGATCACTTTCTAACTCATCTTACCAAAAAAAAAAAAAAAAAACACCTTCACCAAGGTCAGTGATCATAAGATTTTTCTGAAGTCAACATAAGAATTTAGCTGCATGGACTAATTATATAGTTAAATATACTGAATAAAATCCAGTACAGAGTTTGAAACACAGCCAGTCTTTATCAAAATAAAAAACAAGTAGGTGAGCGCTTTCACTAGTGAAATACCAGCTTCATCAGACCTTAATACAACATGTTTTCTAAGTGTGTCTTATATAAAACTTTTGAAACTACAAGAACCAATGACAAAAAGTAAAACACATCATTCAATTGCTTAACTTCTTGAAAAGACCATTATAAAATACACTTGTTAAAATCGTAATGCCATCCCAAGAAATGTATGTTTCATACTATATCAGTAAAAATTAAATATATAGATATACATATACATAAACATATACATATAAATATTCATTATAAAACATAGGTGTACATGTGACTACCCATGTACAAATGTGTATGTAATATAAATGTGTACATTTTAAAACAATAATGTATCCATAGTTTCATTTGAATAATGGTCTGGCTTTTAAAATGGGCTTGAATGGCAAATGTCCACTCAGACCCATTTTACCATTTGCCCTGAGTCTAATAATCCATTTGATTTCTTGATATTCTGTATAATTAGAAAGATTTCCCTTGCATTCACTGTCCTTGATCTTTTCTATAACCATAAAACTAAAATGATGCTCAGAAGAGCTATTAGCTATATGCTTAGTTAGTGCATTGTTCGCATTGTGCATAGTAATACTGTAAAGATGTACTCTAATATGATCTTTCAGTCTTCTATTGGTCTTTCCAACATAGAATACTTGACATTCTTTGCACTGAGCTAAATATTTATTTTATTTATTTTACATTTGTTAACCGGGGGTGTCTGACTGAGCTGAAAAGGCCCTTTTTCAGCAGAGGCCTGGGGAGAAAAGCTCCACAAAGAAAAATTACAGACACATTTAGTTATTTAGACATGATCAGTATACACACAAATTACAAGAGACATGTTTTTACAGTGGTATGCGGCACAAACAGTTACAGTGGAGAGAACAATCAAAAAAATATTAATTTTAAAAATAAAGGTAAGTAATAGATTTGTGGTGTATGGCTGAACTTTGGAACGTAGGTAGAATACATACATAGTACACAGGTACAGTACATACATTGTAGATTAGCCAGTGTTTGTGAGTAAGATTGAAAAACTATTATCAATTGCTCTAGATTTAGTATGTATATGTTATCCGCTTTCACTAGCCTGGGGAGCAATCATGGCACTGCCAACTTTGCTTGAGATGTTGCCTGATGAGTTCTTTAAAGGAGGCTTTGGATGATGTGTTTTGAATGCTAGTAGGGACAGAGTTCCATTTTTTAGCCACCAAACTACTATATAGTGCATCTCCAAAGCTATTGTAGCTGTTGGTGACTTCTAGTAGTAGTTTGCTTGATGATCTAAGAGGCCTTTTGGTTGAGTGATGTACTAGGTTTTTGAGGGAAGGACACTTATTGGGGAGGTAATAGATAGAATGACAGAGGCAGAGCTGATTGTAGGTTAGGAGGTTGGGCAGTTCAAGTCAGTGGAGCTGTCTCAAAGCAGTACAGTGATGAGTTCTATATGAGCAATTTGCAGCAAAGCGGGAAATTCTGTTATAGCAAGCTTCTATTTTGCTTAGTTCAGTTTTGTTGAGATTAGTCAGAATGGGAGATGCATAGAGTAGGGTGGATAGAAGTTGGGAGCGAGCAATGGCTGATCTTGTGTTGTTGGTAAGAAATGGTTTGATACGGTAGAGTGACCCCAGTTTGGCATGTACTTTTTTAATAGTTAAGTTCAGATGACTATCAAATTTTAGGTGGGAGTCTATGGTTATTCCCAATAGCTTAGCCTGTGCCACTGGAGCAATTGGAGTAGCATTTGTGGAGTAGATAGTGAATTGACTGTTAGTGTTTTTGTTAGAACTGGTTATAATCATAAGCTGAGTTTTCTTTGGATTGAGGATAAGTTGAGCTTTGGTAAGGTAGTTTTCAATGTCAGAGAATGCTAGTTGAGTTGTTTGCAGAAGGGTGGGAATATTTTGTGCAGCACAGATTAAGGTAGTGTCATCTGCATATACTATAATAATGCTGTTACAATCTGCATGCACATAAAATTTAAACTGCTTAGCAGTAACTGGGTGGACAAAATGTACACTATTATTAATATGTGAACAGTAATTACAAGTTTTACAAGGCTTTGTACAAAATTCACTAACACCAATCTTATTCATTTTCTGGTCATAGTTTCCATTACCACATAACATTCTCTTCATATTTTTCTTGTTCTTCTATCTAAAATTTGGACGCATACCTACTATGTTGCTAATCCTATCTGTTGTAAGAATCTGTCAGTGTCTACTAATAATCTCTCTAATATATTTATTATCATTGCTGTAATAGACAGAGTACTTCAAATGCTGTTTCTCTGGTTTAGTGGACTTTCTATTTGGTAACCCATCACTGTTACTAGAGTAAAAGGGACAAACCTTAACATCTCAATCATGTTTTACATCTTCCAAAATTGGACTGATATATGATTGATTATAGCCTCTGGATACAAATCTATGACTGAGCTCCTTTAATTCATCCTCAAATCTCTTATCTGTGGCATTAAGCCTAGATGCTTGAATGGCTTGCCCACTCACTATATTGGGAAACACATGGGGGGTGCATAATATTGCAGTGAAGCAACTTACTGCATGTGCAAGGCTTCCTAAAAATTCCAGTGGTGACATTATCCATATCATCCTTATTAATTCTAATGTCCAAAAATCTATCCTATATGGATCATGTTTTATATCAAACTTCAAAAATACATCAATATTTTGAATGAACCCACAAAAATTTTGAAAACCATCAGCATCTCCAATCCATACAAAAAATATGTCATCCACAAAACAGCAGTAGAATGGAATGTACTTACTATATAACTCATTGTTCAGTATATATTTGATTTCCCAAAATACTGATGTATTTTTGAAGTTTGATATAAAACATGACCCATATAGGATAGATTGTTTGGACGTTAGAATTAATAAGGATGATACAGACAATGTCACCACTGGAATTTTTAGGAAGTCTTGCAGATGGAATAAGTTGCTTCACCGCAAAGTATGCACCCCCCATGTGTTTCCCAATGTAGTGAGAGGGCAAGCCATTCTAGCATCTAGGCTTAATGCTACAGATGAAAGATTTGAGGATGAATTAAAGGAGCTCAATCATGGATTAATATCCACAGGCTATAAACAATCATATAGCAGTCCAATTTTGTAAGATGTAAAACATGATAGAGATGGTAAGTTACGTCCCTTTAACTCTAGTAACAGTGATGGGTTACCAAATAGAAAGTCCACTAAATCAGAGAAACAGAATTTGAAGTACTCTATTACAGCAATGATAATAAATATATTAGAGAGATTATTAGTAGACACTGGCAGATTCTTACAACAGATAGTAGGATTAGCAACATAGTAGGTATACAGCCAAATTTTAGATATAAGAACAAGAAAAAATATTAAGAGAATGCTATATGGTAATATAAACTATGACCAGAAAATTAATAAGATTGGTGTTAATGAATTTTTTACAAAGCCTTGTAAAGCTTGTAGTTACTGTTTATATATTAATAATAGTGGACATTTTGTCCACCCAGTTACTGCTAAGCAGTTTAGATTTTATGTGCATGCGGATTGTAACAGCATTAATATAGTATATTTAGCTCAGTGCAAAGTGTGCCAAGTCTTCTGTGTTGGAAAGACCAATAGAAGACTGAAAGATCGTATCAGAGAACATCTTTACAGTATTACTATGCATAATGTGAATAATGAACTTGCCAAACATATAGCTAATAGCTCTTCTTAGCATCACTTTAGTTTTATGGTCATTGAAAAGATCAAGGACAGCGAGCACAAGAAAGATCCTCCTTATTATGCAGAAGCTCAAGAAATCAAATGGATTATTAAACCTAGGGCAGATGGCAAAATGAGTCTGAATGGACATTTGCCATTCAAACCCATTTTAATAGCCAGGCCATTATTCAAATGAGAATGAGGATACATTATTGTTTTAAAATTTACATATTTATATTACATATACCTTTCTACATGGGTAGTCACATGTACACTTATGTTTTATATTGAATATTTATATGTATATGTATATATTTAGTTTTTTACTGATGTAGTATGAGGCATACATTTTTTGGGATGGCATTACCTTTTAACAAGTGTATTTTATAATGGCCCTTTTAAGAAGTTAAGCAATTGAATGATGTGTTTTACTTATTGTCATTTGTTCTTGTAGTTTCAAAACTTTTATATAAGACACACTTAGAAAAAATGTTGTATTAAGGTCTGATGAATCGGGTATTTCACTCGTGAAAGTGCTCAGCTACTTGCTTTTTATTTTAATAAAGACTGGCTGTGTTTCAAACTCCATACTGGATTTTATTCAGCATATTTACCTTTGGTTTGCACAGAATTTGTTTATCCTACTAGGAGATGCATTGTGCTCCTTTAATTATATAGTTAAAATTAAAGAAAATACTATACGATTTGACAATGCTGATTCAACATTAGTAATGTCAAACAGAAAACCATGTGTGCCACTTGTTAAAAGCTTAATGAAAAACAATGTTAAAGCACAGGAAAGAAGATTTTTAACATGTTAGAAGATGCAATGGACTTGATACAGAAAAGTAAAATCCTAGAAAAACAGAAGAAAAAAACTGGAATCTATCACCTTCTTTGAAGACAAATGCAGCAAGAGATGTTGGTTAATAAAAGATAAAAACAGTAAAACTGAAGGACAAATGCAAATCACACTTTAAAAAGTTAAACCTTGATCAAACATACCTGTCATTATTTTAATGCGAGTTTAAATGCTATGTCTACTTTTAAAAAATGACAGTCTGCTTTATAGTAAACATTTCATTCAAATAGTACTTACTGAATCATTAAATTTTATTCATTTAAATACAATAGCTTTTTAGTGGTTAACATACTTTGAAATGTTTTTGTTGGTTTATTAGTGGTTGGGCAGGGTTTGAAGGATTGATATATAATGTAGAGGTGGCTTGGATTCACTCGTGAAAGCTTTCATCTGAATTGTAGCTGATAAACTGTTCATTTCCAAGCCCTTGTCATGAAGACCAGCTTGAAGCAGCTGAATTAAAGTCAAGAGCACTTTTGTGATGCTGCGAGAGTTATGAAAATTCTAGGAACTGTCCAGGTTACTTCTTGTCTAAAAGTAAATAATCACAATATTTTGAATCATATACTAAGATTTCAATGAATACAACTTAGATAATAAACAAAAGACAGTGAGTTGCATTCAAAACCACTATCAGTTATTAAATAGTTCTGAATGCTTGCAATATACCAAAATGATGGGTTTATATACTAGCCTATAGAATGACACTTCTGACAAAAAATTTAGGATTGTGTTTCTCTATTATTGTCTATTTTTAATGATAAAACTTAATATCTCAGAACAATTTATTATAGAAAGTTTAAATCATAAAAGTGAAGATTTTTCAGATGTTTGTTCATAAGCTATTAGACATAACAGTTAAGGAAAAATAGGACTGATTCTAACAGTAGTACTTGATTTAAGAGTATCAAGTATATAAGGCTTACTATAATATTATATGATACTCTACACTAGGATTATAGCTAAAATATAAAACCTAGGAATATAGTAATAGTACAAGACATAGTATGAAAATAGAAATAGAAAGAGATCAGAATAAGTAAATATGTATATAATTAAAGAATATAAATATGTATACAAGGCTGGAAGGTTGACATAGTGGTTAAGTTGTTCACCTTATAGGCACAAGGGGCTGGGTTTGATTCTCACATGGGGTAATTATCTGTGCTTAGAGTGGCCTACAAGAACAGTATGATTATAGAGATATTCAGTTTGGTCAACTTATAATAAAGATTCTGAACACGTGTTTAACCTTTCTTATTCATAATAACTCACTGATGGGCTTTCTTAAGATGACACATACTAAAAATATGAGTCACATTAATATGAATCAGAAGCATGAGCTAAGCATTGTTAGTCTAATGGAGAGTTTGAGAGGTAGTTTGTTCATCCTTTTCAACAAATTAGGAATACTTTAATCCATGGTAGAATGTTTTAGGATTATATCATAAATTATGTTTTTGTTTGTTTCAAAAGTTTTGTCCATACCTGAAGATTTCATATTAATATCTATAAAGTATACAATAAGTTTTGTACATAAATGTGATTTTATTATACCTGTGGGTTTTTTCTCTTACATAAATGATTGATTTTAAATGCATATCTATTAATATTAATGGATTGAATAATCCAGTAAAGAGGTGGAGTCTGTTCAAATATTTGCAATTACATAAAGGTCAAATAGTATTTCTACGGGAAACACATTTACTTAATAAAGATGTAAATAAACTTTCATTGACAAATCATTTGGTTTTAGCAAATTCTGTCTTCTGAGCTAAAAATCAGGGACCTTTATGTTATGGAAGAACTCACCATTAATACCTAAAATAAAATATACATATGCTAATAAAAATGGTAAGTTATACATTTTTATAATTGAGTGAAACAGAAAACTATATACATTGGTGAACTGTTATTGGATTCCAGGAGGTGGAGTTAAAGATGTAAAAATTACTTAGACACTATAGAAAGTGAAGTCATAATGGCATAATGGCTGATGATTTTAATTGTATTTTATCAGACAAAAATTCCACTGCAGATAGAAATCTGAGAATCTCATCTTAAGCGAAACACTTAATGAGTTCTATCAATCTAATGAATTTAAAGGATATATATATATATATATATATGTATATATATATATATATATATATATATATATATATATATATATATGTATATATATATATATATATATATATATATATATATATATATATATATATATGCTCTATATCATGTTGTCAAACTTTTAAAAGTTCGAACACCATATGATCGACACCTTATGTTTGAACTTTAAAAGTTCGAAAACGTAATTAAAAAAACACAAAAAAAAATACCTGAAGGTTGTAAGCAGGAGGGGCATGCCCCCATGCACCCCCACACCCCTGCAACTTAAATATACCAACTCCGAGATTGCACTACATTGCAGGAAAGGGAAGGATGGCTTTATGGAGATCTCCATTGAAATGTTTGAAGTTTCATATGTTCGAACATATGGTTCCGACCATATGACATTCGAACTTGTAAAAGTTTGACAACATGAATGGGACCCATATATATATATATATATATATATATATATATATATATATATATATATATGGATTCCATACACTTGATCGAAGGTTCACTTGAAATAGTGTATGGAATGCACGCTGCAGAGAAAGTGCACTTAATCGAAAGTGCACTTACGCGAAGTTCAGTACAACGAACGGGCGTTGTACTGAACTTCTGTGCAGTACTCACGGACCTTAGGATTAGGGCACTTGTCATGGTAAAGGGATAGCCCATAGGGCTATCCCTTTACCATGACCCATGCCCTAACCCTAAGGTCCGTGATGACTGCAGCATAGTGAAGGACATAGCAATGTCCTCCACTATGATGCGATAGTCATGAACCTTAGGGTTAGGGCATGGGTTAGGGTAAGGGGATAGCTTTACTAACTATCCCCTTACCCTAACCCATGCCCTAATCCTAAGGTCTGTGAGTATTGCACCATAGTGGAGGACATAGCTTGTTTTTTGATGTCCTCCACTGTGCTGCGGTACTTTCAGTGAAGTGCACTTTTGCGGAAGATCACTTTCGTTAAAGTGAACTTTCGCATAAGTGATGCTTCCTATTACAAGTTAGAAGTTGTGAACTTTCATTCTTGTAATAGGAATCCATATATATATATATATATATATATATATATATATATATATATATATATATAACTTAGAAAAACAAACTCATTTCAATTTACCCATTATTCATATAGATATGGAACACAAACAAATATTGATACAATTTTTGTCTCAAACAATCTATCACATATCAGAGAAGTTTCAATATTTTCATGTCCATTATTGGACCATAATGCTATAATATTTAATGTTATTTAAAAAACTGACAATTTAATACATCACAGGAGATTACCAGCATTCATTATTAAAATAAAATGATTCAATGATTGGTATGATAAACAGATCAAACATTTCTTAGAAATAAACATGAATGGTGAAGTATCTAACATTGTCTTGTGAGATTCATTAAAGACTTCCTTAAATGAAAGAGTCACAAGCTGATATATTAGTAAAACAAGAAAATGGGACAAATAATTAAATACACTACAAGCCAAAATAGACATACTAAAGTTAAATCTAAAACCAAATGACATTATCAGTCAATCTGAACTTAAAAGCCTTACCCTTTTAAGGTTGCATTAAGTTGCTTGTAGAGCAAGGAAATCATATCAAAGAAATGATAACACATATAAATGATAAAAAGAAAGATCAGCTATTAAAGGTTTTCATGATTGCTTTAAAATATTTATGAAAATATAAATAATAATAATAATAATAATAATAATAATAATACAAATAACCTAGATAATGGTGACATAGTTGAAACTTTTCTAAGGGAAAATATAAATAACAAAATAACAAATATAGAAATAAAAGATCAAATAAAAAGTTAAAAAAATAAGGTGTCAGGCTTAGATGGTCTTATAGCAGAACTATGTAAATACTACTGGATTATCCAATTAAAATATTAGATAAGATCTATAGAGAAATAAAAACAATTGCTGACTCCACCATTATGAAAATATTTCCTTGTATCACCTATTTTAAAATAAGATAATGATCCTTTTTAGCTAACAGAATTAATTTACTTATACCTAAACTAATTAACAATGATTAAACTGGGTTTACTTTAAATAAACAAGTATATGATAGTATAATAAGAATGCATACATTAACAGACTATGCTAATAAAAATAAAAAAGAACTTTCTGTCATTAGTCTCAATTTAGATAAGTTTTTTGACTCAGTTAATTGGTCGTACCTGTTTAAAACACTTAAATTGTATAATTTCTCACCTGAGCTAATTGCATTAATTTCAATGTTATACAATAACTCTTTTTCTTATATTAAAATAAGTTCTTTTCTTTCTAATGTCTTTTAAATTACAAAACGGCACAAAATAAGGCTATCTGTTATCACCTTTACTTTTCGCATTAGCTATAGAACCCTTTGTTAACAGTATTAGATCCGATAAGAACATTAATGTTATCAAAATAAAAGAAGATTTTGAACTGAAGGTTCAACTCTTTGCTGATATTTTAGCAATAATAGGAAATATAGAAAATTCATTAGAACATATAATTACTTCTATGGGTCAGGTGAAGAAATCTTGAACTTGAGATTTAATCATAATAAATCAAGTGAATTATTAATTAATAAAATAATTAAAAACATCATACAAAAATATTCCCACTTCAATTGGAATAGCAATCAAATGAAATATAACCATTGTCTAATAGTAAAGAAATGATAAAACACTTTCAACAGGTTGTTGATAAAATTGTTGTCACAAATTGGAATAAATTCTTCTTTACCATGGAAGAATGATTAATGCTTATTAATATGGTAATTATCTCTAAAATAATGTTTGTCTTACAATCTTTAGTATTATCTCCATCAAACATGATGAAGAAGATGAATACTATTCTACTTATTTTTTTGGCATCCTAATAAACCTAGAGCTTCCTTTGATTAGCACAGAAATGGTTGGGATAATGGTGTAATAGGATATTCAAATATATGCTACTGCAACAATTGTAAAAGTTATAGTGTTGTGGATACATTCATCTTATGACTCAAACTGGAAACAAATACATCAAGAAATATTATTAGTGAATAATAAATATATCACAAGCAGTCATAAACAAACATTCCCAAATAGTGTTATCTGGTTATTAGAATATTTTTGAGTAAAATGAATTGCACCCTTTTCTCAAATTCCCTATTTAAAGAACATCATTTCCTTTTTCCAAAAGTTCACATATTCTAATCATTGCATTAAAGGCTTAATATCATCCATGTTTCCAATTGCCTAAACAAATGATTGCTTAGAAACTCCAAACTTCAACAAAATGCTAGTATTGAAACAACAAAGTAATTTAATTTATTAACATCAATTTTTAAATGGTACTGATATACTGTTGAAATGTTAAGGTCCAAATACAATTATGATTCCTGGGAATTGGTTCAATTTACAAATATCTAGAGGCTTTATAAAGACAGAGATAAATAAGATATTTAACCTGGATGAGAAATTGTTCCCCAAACTATTGGAATTGTTAACACATATCAATAATAATGCAATGAAAAATAAATCATATTTGTCACAAATTTATAAAATCCTTAAGTTAGATTTCACATATTTAGACAATTCCTATTTGTACTATTCCTCAAAAATTAATAATGAAGACTTTTTTGAAGAATACAAGAAAATAATATTAAAATCTACAGATAAAACCACATCTTCATTATATTAAGCATTGTTCTCTTGAAAATTCTTACACAGAGCTTCTGTCGCTCCTAATAAATCATATTTGTCACAAATTTATAAAATCCTTAAGTTAGATTTCACATATTTAGACAATTCCTATTTGTACTATTCCTCAAAAATTAATAATGAAGACTTTCATTGTCACAAACATGGGGACAAAATGCTCCACACCGGAAGTATATCCCTCATTGGTGAGATCTGATCATAAACTAATCTCACTGGAAATCCACATCCCGCCCCCACCCCAAACAAAAAAGACCATAGTGAAGAACTTCTCTAAAGCAAACTTCACACTACTCAAGACTGGTGTGGTATCCTTCAAGGCCCCTGAGTCAGAGGAAACCACAACCCAAGCTGCGGAAGCCCTTACAAATGCCTTCTATGAACACCTCCAGGACTGCATGGATCAGGCAATCCCAAATAAAACCAAGACTCTTTCCACAAAGGGCAAACGTCCAGTCTGGTGGACCCCAGCCATTAACAAACTTTACAATAAGAGGAGAAAGCTATTACATGATAGAACAAAATCCATAAAAGGGAAGTCACCCCTGATCATTATTAGTAAAAAATACGAGCACTCATAAAATCAACTAAGGCCAATTTTGAGAGAAAAATTGCCATGGATTCAAAGGACAATCATAAGGCCTTTTTCAGCTATGTTAGGAACCTGGGTGGAAACTCACAGATATGCTCAGAATTAGTCCAAAATGATACAAAAATCACTGAACCCACAGACATTGCCAACATACTGGCAGACAGGTTCAGTGCAAACTTCACCCCTCTCCCCTAAAGGAGAGATCACTATCCCAGCCGAGTGTAGCCTCCCGGACATCTCAAATGCGCAGGTGAAAGCTGCTCTCTCTAAAGCTAAAACACAGCATCAATGGGACCGGATGGTGTCCCCGGCTGTGTGCTACACGAGCTAAATGAGGAATTAAACCCGCACATAAGGCAGCTGTTTAATCTCAGCCTTACCACAGGATACGTGCCCAAGGAGTGGCGTCACGGCAACTGTGGTCCCACTCCACAAAGGTGGCGCCTCACGGACCCTGGTAATTACCGCCCCATAAGCTTAACAAGTCTAGTCTGCAAAGCTATGGAGAGGATCATAATGGAGCTCATAAACAAAGATATAGGGGACTTGCAGACATTGGACCCGACCCAGTTTGGCTTTGTCAAGGGAAGATCATGCCTTTTGAACTTGGTCGACTTCTTCGAAATAGTCACCAAGGCCATTGATGAGGGAAAGGCAGTCCATACAGCCTACCTTGACCTTGCAAAGGCTTTCGACACAATACCCCACTCGGGTATTGTAGAAATACTTACCAGCTTAAATGTAAACCCATATGTCACAAGATGGGTTGCAAACTGGCTTAAGGACAGAACCCACAGGGTTAGAGTTGCTGGCGCTGTGTCAGACTCCAAGCCGGTCACAAGTGGTGTCCCACAGGGCTCGGTCCTTGGCCCCTATTGTTTGGCATCTACTTCTCAGAAGTACAGGCCAACATGGGAGGACTTTGGCTGACAAAGTTTGCAGATGACTGCAAACTGGGCCATAGTGGAAAGTGCATCGGACACTGATATCCTTCAGAAGGGACTCACGGAAACAGATAGCTGGTGCCAGAGCCATGGCCTGAAGTTAAACGCCAAAAATGTATAGTCATACCCTTCGGGAAAAACAAGGTAACCCCAAGCTACCATATAGGTGGCAATCCACTAAGCACAGAAGGGGTTATCAGGGACCTGGGGACCCAGGTTGACAGTGGCCTTTCTTTTGACACTCACATTGCTAAAGTGGTTAGAAAGACCTTCTACATTGCCCACCTGATCATGAAGGGATTCACATCCAGATCTAGTGAGGTCATTGTTCCCCTGTACTCTTCACTTATCAGACCAATGATCGAGTACAATGCCCCATTCGGGATGTATCTCACCCGACATCTGCAGCAATTGGAGAGACCCCAAAAGTTCCTCACCAAAAGGATAAAGGGACTCCAAAATCTGTCATATGCTGCCAGATTGAAGAAACTCCAGCTCTATTCAGTCGCATACCGTCTGCTCAGAGGTGACATGTGCCTGACATACAAGGCCATGTCCAATCCGGAATTAATGGACATGCTCCACCTCAAAAAATCCAAATCCACCAAAACCACTAGAGCAAGCGACTTAAACCTTAGCACGGATATAAATAGGACGTGCTGGAGGGATAGATTTATCACTCAGAGACTCCCTATGCTGTGGAATAAAATCCCGGTCCATGTGAGGCAGAGCACCTCGCTGACTCTGTTCAAGAGAAATCTAGACCTGTGGATGGGAGATCGTAGGTTTACCCCGGGAATCATCTCTGGGTCACTGCTGGACAGAGGCACAACAAACTAATGGGCACAGTATTTTTTCATATAAGGGGTGGCGTAAGCCACAATAATTTGGGCTAGGCTTATAAATGCCTTAGGGCAGATAGCCTAGTATAAACCTATGAACCTATGAACCTATGAACAAAATTACAATTATGTATAAATCAAATAGAATTAAATGATGGAGATGTGATTCTGACATAATATCTGACTGGATGCATATGGTATATGAATGAAGTAATTTCTATTTTTGGAAAGAAATTAATAACTTCATTCAAGCTCTGTGGTCATATAGAAGTAATATTTCTAAAGCATTAGTTTGATTTAATGCTCCAGTTACTGAGATAATTTCAACTCACCAAGTGCCTCTTCTGCTATAGCCAGAAAAGTAATTACTAAAAATTGGAAATGTAAAGTTAGCTACTCTAGTGCTGAATTTAGTTGTATGGCAAACATTTTTTGCAGTAGTGAACTGCATACCATAAAGATGAGAACTTCTAATATTATACATTCATATAATTAGATTAAACTTAAAGACTTGCTTGAAAAATATTAATTGTTGATATATATAACTTTGATGTATTGATCAGCTGTGGACATATGCAAATAGTTAGTTGTTTGTTTTATAATTGATTTGCTTATCTATTGTTTGAAAATCAAATACAAATTGTGCAAAATGTACAACACAATCTGTCAGATACTTTTCTGTGGCCTGACAAGATCCCCAGTATTTCTATGAGAGGGCTAGCCATTAACATGTGACACATTTTGTCTACATTATTCTAAATTCTTTATATTTGAGCTGTGCACCTGAAGTTTTGATGGCCACAGTTGTTACTCCAGTCTTTAAAATAGAAAGACACAAAGATACAGGTTGAAAGATCATCTTGAAGATGATGCTTGTCAACTTACTTGAAAAATAAATTACTTGCCAACATGTCTTCATTGCAGGTAAAACATTAAATACTGAGTTGTTTCAGTGTTATACAACATTCCTGATGGTGCCACTTTTCTAGATTTTGATAAGATTTCTTTGAGCTGTTGGCATTCTGCTATCATAACTGAAATGAGGATAAGCAATGTTAATTCTTGTGTAACTAAATGTATAACAATTTAGCTGAATAACCATTCATTACGTCTTAAGATGGATAATACCCTAGCCAACCCAGGAAGGATTGGCAAGCTGCTTTAAAGGTCTAAGTGTTAAATCTCATCTGTTCAGTCTGTTGACGTTACTCATGCCAGTATTCAGTCTGATTGCATTAACTTTATAGATCAAACAAAACTGGCAATAGCAGTGTTGAGTACAAAAGGCAGTAATAATTGGATATGTTGGTGTTACAGACATTTGGAAATTATCTAGAATTTAATATACATAAGTATGGTGCTATTCATTTTGGTTGTTTGAATAGGGCGTATCCCTATTCTTTGGATAGTGATATTATTTAGTCATAAAAATCACCAAAAGGGCATAGAAATAATGATATGAAGAATTTTATTTTTAGAACCACCCCAAAACATTTATAGAAAAGAATTGTTTTTGATAAGCTTTATTATGAAAAACATTTTGCAGATATGTTGTTACCTTTATAACTTCCTCCTATATGCGCTATTTCAGTATATGGCTCTATCTTTTGCATATAATCTGTTTAGGATATAAAGAAACTAGAAAGGATCCAGTGTATGTTTACTGGAAATGAGGCATCCGTATGGTCACTAATGTATCACAAATACTTTAAGCATTGCATTTACATTTCTTCTGTTATAGGGAAAAATAGCGGATCTAATATAAGCCTATGGGCAGCACATAATTATGTTAAATATAGGGTGTTTCCTTAGTGCTGCCTTCTCTCTCATTATGAAAATATCAAGAAGAAATGTTTGCTGTTATGACACAATATGACACATTTTGGTAAAACATATATAAGTTTTTTTGTCTAAAGTTATTTAAATAATATTGAAAACATGACATACTACATCTAGTAATAATTTGCATACATTCAGAAATGATTATCAAATGACAAATGAATGGTATGATACATGTCATTGTGTGAGAATGCAATGGTTGTCTTAGTATGATACCATTCATAATGAAATAACCTACTGATAACTAAAATTCTAAAGTAAGAAAATATAATGAAACCTCATAAAAAACACAATAATATTTATCTAAACTACTAGAATTTGAAAAAGATGTGTGTTATTAATTAAACTAATAGAATAGTTACATTTCCACTAAAAAGATAAAATGAAAGCATAAGTAGTTCAAGGCACCATAGTAAAAAAGAAATATAGGTTAAAATAGATTTTAAACATAAATTGTTTCATGAGAAAATAGCTAAAACCTGAAAAAGGCTCCCTAGAAAAATTAAAGAAATCCTTTAAATGATATTACCTAAAGCTAAGCTAGATCTTTATGAGGGTATACATAAATCTGAACATTTTGCAGCAGGATACAACTTATTTATTTAGGTTTTGTTGACCAGATTAGTCCCACTAGGCCAGCAGCCACTTTTCAAGGAAAACCCTACATAATATTCATTTTGGGGTCTGTGGAGCAAGCCATCAGCTGTCAGTGGTGCTTCTCCTTAATCTCAAAAGGCAAGAATCTTGCCTAACCACCACCCCAAATTTAATACAAAACCTTCCTGTTCCCTGAGGGAAGACTGAAGAGCCCCAGTATAGAATCATACTAGCAGCAATGGTGATTTTTCTGTATATAACCTTTGCTCATTTTCTTACTCTAATGTTCAATATGCACTGAACATCAGTTGCTGTGTGCCAGTGATATTTCTGAGAATGAGATGCATACTCTGCCATGCCTCCTTTCTATCACTCCCATCTCCCAAGGATAGGAGTGCTGATAAAATACCACTGTCTTTCCTATCCTGCTGTCTCCTTAAGTGCAAGGGTCAGTATTTGTTCCCAGGTAGGTAAGGTTGCAGTCTCTTCCTCTATAGCACAATTCTAACATTATTTGTGCTTTTTTAGTAAGTTAGTTAACTATTTTTGTTTGTCTGTTTGTTTGTTTCCTTTCTTTTGGGGTTCTTACTCTTGTCAGCCATCTGATCCACTTTCAAAACTTCATGAAAATGCTATAGATGAGGCAGCCATCAAGGCTTTTTCCTGCCTGAGCTTTAATGTTTTCCCATGTTGCCTAGCAGTACCCAAAGTGTGGGTATGGAGTGGACATTTCTAAGAGACTGTCACTTCCTTCCACAAGCAATCAGGTTGCACTGTTATATTTTATTTAGATGGTATCTATTGGGTCTCTAGTCCCCATCATTTGCATCTGGAAGTGTAATAGCATTGCATGACTCTGGACTCATGTCTCAACATTTTCACAAAGAAACCGTTGTGCAGGCAATGTGTTATTATTCTTTAGAAAATGGGCAACATGTACTACTTCACAGCAATAAAGCTTAGAAAGAGAAAAAGCAAATAGCCATATGCTTTAAACTCAAGGTAACATGACTTTACTATATAGCAAGCATAAAATAAAACAAATATAAATATAAGAAAGAAAAATACTGCCAGGTATATGCATGAATGTGTGTGTGTGTGTGTGTGTGTGTGTGTGTGTGTGTGTGTGTGTGTGTGTGTGTGAGAGAGAGAGAGAGAGAGAGAGAGAGAGAGAGAGAGAGACAGACAGTGAAACACAGAGAGAGAAAGTGAATGAAATAAATATCTCTTTAACTTCTTTCAACAGCAACAGGCAGCCCATCCGCATACAATGTCAATAGAAAGGGGAGAATTCAACTCTAATGTCTTTCAGTATTGACTGACTGTAATCATCAGTGATTTGTCAGAAAATCAAACATTCTACAAAGGAATGTGGGTCCGAATGGAGAGATGATAAAATCAGCAAGTAAAGAAGAGTAGTATTGCTGAAACTGAATTCATCATGAGGTCTTCTTGAGTACATTCATGAAGTGGACTCTGTTTTCACAAAATCTTGTCAAGATGACAATGATATATAGACTACATTTTATGTAGCATATATCAAGGACAGAAGTAAGTTAAAAATAAAAAAGACAGCTGGGTGCACAAGTCCCAAGGTAAAAAAATGTCAAATCCTGGTAGGCACACTGGTGCCAGGACTGGAAAAAAACAGTATCAGTGTAGAATCCTCAAGACACTCCTACAGTGGTGTTAGTCCAGGTCAGGAGGAGGAAATAGTAGTCCACAAAAAACACAAAAGCTGACAGGCCAAAAAAAGAACCATAAGGAAGATAAACTGGACTAATGAGGATAGGAAAGAAATTATATATCTTCACCATTATGCAAGAAGCCCAGAATTTCTATAAAGAAGATATACAAAAAGATTAAGAGAGAGAAGTTAGAAGAAAGAAAAATACTTGCACAAGAAAAAACGTCAATAGCTTCAAATGCAAATTTGTATTCATTAATAAAACAGATAAATGAAAAACATTATAGAGACCAAGAAAGTTTGGGCTATTTGGAAAAAGAAGTGACAGAGGAAGTGTGGAAATATAATGAACAAAATCTAGAATTTTTTGAAAGGTATAAAAATAGAAACATGGACAAGGGAAAAAATCTGATATGGCATAATATTTATGCAAAGGAGAAAGACAAACTAATCAGTACAAAAAAAGCAGCTTCAAAGATATTTCAAGAGAAATATAGGTAAAGTCACCCAGATATGAAAAATTCCACAATAAAAAAATAAGATCACAAAGGGTGAATGTAAAAGAGAAGATTAGTAAATTAGAAGCTAAACAAATAGAAGCCGAGGCTATGGAATACCTGTAAAGTGAAGGATTTAGTGTAGAAAGTCTAACACAGGTTATGTCACAGCATGATGGAACAACAAGTCCCCAAAGTAAGGAGAAGCAGCAGGAGTGGGAGACATCTATAGAAGAAATCTGGACATGGGAAAGAAAAAAGATTTTATATGGTGCAATATTTATGCAAAGGAGAAAGCAAACTTAATCAATACAAAAAGCAGCACCACAGTTATTTGAAGAGAAATGCGGGCAAAATATCCAGATATGGGCAATTTTACAATACAAAAAATAAGAAAACAAAGGGTGAAATTAACAAAGAGGATTATTAATGGAGAAGTTATTGAAATAGAAACTGAAATTATGGATTACATGCAGAATGATGGATTTAGTGTAGAAAATCCAACTCTATTAATGGCACAACATGATAGAACAATGACTCCCCAAGTTAAGGAGAAACAGGTAGAACGGGAAGCATCTAATCTGTTGCCATATGAAGATACTTTGGAGCCTTCAGATGAAAACCATTACAAAAGTTTAATTGGAGTTGAACAGCAAGAGAAAGAACAGTAAATGGTGACAACTTTGATGCAGTCAGTGCTGTGGAGTAACAGGCTAGTGAGTTCCCATATGAAGGAGCAATCGATGAGACAGCATGCAGCTGAAGAGAATGTGTCACAGGAAGATGTTCTGGAACTTGTTGTAAAAAGCCTGCAGGAAACACAGAGTAAAGAATGTGTCTTAGTTTAGAAGAAAAAGATGAAAGGGAAGAGTTGCTTGATTTTATTATTTTTATTTATTTATTTTTATTTATTTTACATTTGTTTACTGGGAAAGTCTGACTGGACAAAATGTCCTTTTTCAGTGAAGGCCCAGAGAGAAAAGCTCCACATTTATAAATAACAGTATGATACATATACAATGTACAGATACAAATGTTGATTCAATCTCAGATACAAGTACAAAATGAAAAATACATGTTATACATTTTACTAATACATTCATATAGTCTCGGATGGAATAAAAAGAATAACAATATTGTGATTGAAGATAAAAAAACAAGCAAGCGAAGTATACATATACTTAGTATGGTATACTATTCAAATACAAACATAACTGGCTGTGTTCTTTTAGCTGCCTTAAGACATCTATTTCCTAACCAGGGATTGTGCAGGAGCAGGTCCAGGATTCAGACAGGTGTGATATGACAAGTTTTTAAAGTTGTGGATGTTAGTAGTTGTTCTGCTATTTAATGGCAGGGAATTCCAAGTTTTGGCTATGCAATTTGAGTAAAGTAAGTTAATAGAGTCGGATAGACATATTAAGATCAATGAAAGAATTAGATTACAGAAAGTCAAAAAGACCCAAATGTTAGAAGTCTGATAAAACAAATAAACACAATAATCAAGACTATTAACAGAAATTCATGTGATATAACAGACATAAATAGGTTATATTACTGTACAGCTAAATTAATAACAGATACAGCCTTACCACAAAAATGCAGAGCAATAAGAAAAAGGAAGGGAAGAAATCAAATCACATCATGGAAGTATTAAATAGAAAACTGCAAAGCAATTAAGACAAGACATATCACTCTTAGAGAGATACAGAACAGGAAACAGATCAACAAAAATAATTACAAAGATAAATGTGATAAATGAAATGCACAGTATTAGAACAGACAAGGATCTGTTGTACACTATTGCAAATAATAGACTAAAGATATCAGCACAGGCTGAAAAACATAGAAGAGTTGCAGATAAATATAAAAGAAAATACAAAATAAGCAATTCATTGACGAATCTTAAAAGGGTACCTTCTGTGACCTACTTTACAGAGGCACAGTAGGCTAATCTAATAGGGAGGTGGAAGCCAAATACACTCTGGCTAGGCTTATAAATGCCCTAGGGCAGATAGCCTAGTATCTACCTATGAACCCTAAAAGTTTTATAGGAAATTAGGAAATTGGGAAACAAAGCCAACAGAATAGAAGTGCTGTCAAAAAAAGAAGAAATCAACACATTTATGAATGCTATGAATGGATAGAAGAAACAAAAAGTTAAAATGTACAGGGTTTGAAATGGGATGAAGTAGCTGCCAGAGAAATTGAAACTAACTTATATACTTCATCAGATGAGGTGCTGAAAGCACAACTACAATTAGTCAAAACTTTTTCAGATGATATAAGACTGTCATTTAGTCTTGATAAATGTGCCGAAGCAATATTTAAAGCAAGAAAGCTGAAGCGCCAAGGAAATATCACACTGGGACAAGAGTAGGTTATAAAGGAACTTGAGGATTAAGGAGTATATACGTATTTGGGAAATGATGAAGGATCAACAATAAAACATGTACAAATGCAAACAAAACTCAGTCAAGAATATTTTAGAAGACTAAAATTAATATGGAAAACAGTCCTGACATATTGGAACAAAGTCCAAGCTAAAAACAAATTTACTCTTCCTGTTATAACTTACAGTTTTGGGGTAATTGAGTACCCCAAAAGGTACTGATTCAGTTGAACAGGAAAACAAGAAAAATGCTTCATGTTTATCAAATGATATACAAAAATCAGTATACACCAAGTTTATATATTTCTCATTCTACTTAAATTATTCGGGTCATAGTCCAATTCAACAGTCTTAGCATCCACTCCATTCTCAGCCATAAAATTGAGTTTGGTGGCAACAAAAACTGGCAAAAACAAGAACAAAAGCAATACCACCACACTCAAAGAACGTGCCCAAAATAACGAACAACTTAGTAAAATAAAGCAACAACATGATAATGGCTGTAAATTCCAGGTTATATAACTTTACTAATGCACATAACGCAAGTGCTTTCACTGGTAAGCTTCATCAGGTGTAATAAAAGCACTACAAACACACACCTTAAATACATTATACTAGTCACATGCTAAAAACAATTAACATCAATTAGAAAATGTAATCATAATTAAAGCGATATCACAGACTCATAACTACATTAAATATAAATATGTTAAATCTCTAAACATCTATAAAACTGTTAAATACTTGTATAAACTGAAACCTTATTATCACCTATATACAAACTAAACCTTATTCTCTCCTAAGCGATCTAGATTTCAGCTTGGGTCTGAGAGGGATGCATTCATTCAGCCCATGCCCTGCATCACCTCTCATCCTAGCTATCCATGTTGATTCAAGCTCCTCTGTTCTCTGCCTTATATCCCCCTGCCTAATAGTCTTATATACCCTGGTGTTTTTTTACATCCTGACCAACATAAATCCTGTATCTTTAATGTTCCAGCAAATTGTGAAATAGAACATATAGTATACCTTGCTCATTGTATGTATGTAAAACGTTTTCTATTGGTAAGACCGACAGATTCTTTAAGGAATGCATAAGGGAGCATATTTATCATATTAATAAGAAAAGTAAGATCAGTGCCCTTGCAAAACATTTCTTAAGTACAGATGTGACACATACATTTAAATTTTTAGAGTGGAGGAAGATGCACACAGGTGGATTATATCCTATGTAGGAGGGCCAGTCTGAAGGAGACTGGAGACTGTAAAGTGGGGACTGGGGAAAGTGTAGTTAAGCAGCATAGAATGGTGGTCTGTAGGATGATGTTGGTGATCAAGAAGAGGAGGAGTAGTGTAAAAGCAGTGCCAAGGATGAAATGGTGGAAGTTAAAAAAGGGTGATTGTGAGGTGGAGTTCAGGGAAGAGTTAAGACAGGCACTGGGAAGCAGTGAAGAGTTACCGAATAGCTGGGTAACTAGAGCAGAACTAGTAAGGGAAACTGCTAGAAAGGTGCTTGTTGTGACATCTGGACAGAGGAAAGAGGACAAGGAGACCTGGTGGTGGAATGAGGAAGTACAGGAGAGTATACAGAGGAATAGGCTGGCGAAGAAGAAGTGGGATTGTCAAAGAGATGAAGAAAGTAGACATGAGTATAAGGAGATGAGGTGCATGGCAAAGAGAGAGGTGGCGAAGGCTAAGGATAAGGTGTATGGAGAGTTGTATGAGAGATTGGGCACTAAATAGGGAGAAAAGGACCTGTACCGATTGGCTAGACAGAGGGAAAGAGCTGTGAAAGATGTGCAGCAGGTAAGGGTGATAAAGGATAGTGAGGAAAACATACTCACAAGCGAGGAGAGTGTGTTGAGTAGATGGAAAGAGTACTTTGAGGGGTTGATGAATGAAGAGAATGAGAGAGTGAGAGAAGGTTTGATGATGTGGGGATAGTGAATCAGGAAGTGAAACAGATTAGCAAGGAGGAAGTAAGGACAGCTATGAAGAGGATGAAGAATGGAAAGGCTGTTGGCCCAGATGATATACCAGTGGAAGTATGGAGGTGCTTAGGAGAAATGGCAGTGGAATTTTTAACTAGATTGTTTTATGAAATTTTGGAAAGTCAGTGGATGCCTGAGGAGTGGAGAAAAAGTGTTTTGGTACCTATCTTTAAGAATAAGGGTGATGTGCAGAGCTGCAGTAACTACAGAGGGCTAAAACTGATCACAGCTTGAAGTTATGGGAAAGAGTAGTGGAAGCTAGGTTAAGAAGGGAGGTGATGATTAGTGATCAGCAGTATGGTCTCATGCCAGGAAAGAGCACTACAGATGCAATGTTTGCTCTGAGAGTGTTGTTGGAGAAATACAGAGAAGGTCAGGAGGAGGTGCATTGTGTCTTTGTGGACTTAGAGAAAGCATATGACAGGGTGCCTAGAGAGGAGTTGTGGTATTGTATGAGGAAGTCGGGAGTGGCAGAGAAGTATGTAAGAGTGGTACAGGATATGTACAAGGGTAGTGTGACAGTGGTGAGGACTGCAGTGGGAGTGACAGATACGTTTAAGGTGGAGGTGGGATTATATCAAGGATCAGCTCTGAAACCTTTCTTATTTGCAGTGGTGATGGACAGGTTGACAGATGAGATCAGACAGGAGGCCCAGTGGACTATGATGTTTGCAGATGACATTGTGATCTGTAGTGAGAGTAGGGACCAGGTTGATGAGACCCTGGAGAGGTGGAGATATGCTCTAGAGAGGAGAGGAATGAAGGTCAGTAGAGCTAAGACAGAATATATTTGTGCAAATGAGAGGGAGGATAGAGAAATGGTGAGGATGCAGGGAGTAGAGTTGGTAACGGTGGATGAGTTTAAGTACTTGGGATCAACAGTTCAGAGTAATGATGAGTGTGGAAGAGAGGTGAAGAAGAGAGTACAGGCAGGGTGGAATGGGTGGAGAAGAGTGTCAGGAGTGATTTATGACAGACGGGTACCAGTAAGAGGGAAAGGGAAGGTCTACAAGAGGGTAGTGAGACCAGCTATGTTATATGAGTTGGAGATGGTGGCATTGACAAAAAGGCAGAAGTCAGAGCTGGATGTGGCAGAGTTAAAGATGTTAAGATTTGCACTGGGTGTGACTAGGATGGACAGGATTAGGAATCAGTATATTAGAGGGTCAGCTCAGGTTGGACAGTTTGAAGACAAAGCAAGAGAGGCGAGATTGTGTTGGTTTGGACATGTGCTGAGGAGGGATGCTGGGTTTATTGGGAAAAGGATGCTAAGGATGGAGCTGCCAGGTAAGAGGAAAAGAGGAAGGGCTAAGATAAGGTTTATGGATGTGGTGAGAGAGGACATGCAGGCAGTTGGTGTGACAGAGCAAGATGCAGAGGACAGGAAGAAATGGAAATAGATGATCCACTGTGGTGATCCCTAAAGGGAACAGCTGAAAGAAGATGATGATGATGATGAGATTACCCATTATCAACAGTTCAAAACATAGATGTGAGAAAACTAGATACAGTAGTCCAAGAAAAGAAGACAAAAGCAGCATTGAACATTGCAAATTGCAACACCCAGTAATTACGGTGTCTTATGTACAAACAGGGATTCACTTTAGAAGCTCGAAATACTGAAATATCGAAATTCAGTATTTCGAGCCCATAAAGTAGAATCCTGAGAACAGTGAAAGTTCAGAAGCGGGAAATTCAAAACCTCAAATACTGGCGGTTTTTAATTTCGCACTTCTGAGGTTTCACTGTGGTTATGGATTCAGATAACTGTGTGTGTGTAAGGGTTTTGGGCAGTGGCTGTGGTGTGTGTCAGTGTGTTCTGTTGCTGTGATGCATGTGTGCAAGGAGAATGTAGCTTGTTTGGTGGTGTTTTGTGTGTTTTTGTGTGTAGTGCGACCTCGGAGTGAAAATATTTAAGTGGGGGGTGTGGGGGTGTTAGTAGAGAGCTTGTGTGTGTGTGTGTGTGTGTGTGTGTGTGTGTGTGTGTGTGTGTGTGTGTGTGTGTGTGTGTGTGTGTGCGCAATAGAAGCATAAAATTCAAAGATTTTGAATTTCGGGGTTCTGAGTTTTCGTGGTTTCAAAAATTCAACTTTATAGCTTTGAAATACTGATTTTCTATATTTCAGTATTTCAAGGATGTAAAGTGAATCCACAAAGAGACACAAAGTCATAAAGTACCAGGTATATGCAGGCAGAAATAAGGGCAATGTGGTAGAAGGATAGTCAGACAATTCCAATAGTAGCAGGAGAATTGGGTTTCATCGAAAAAGAATGTGCAGTCTTGTTTATATATGCTACTGATACTTGTAACTCCATATGAATTGCAGAAGGATTCAGTTCTGGGCACATTGCGGGCAGTGAGAAGAGCACTTTTGGCTAATATCAAAGACTGAACCAATATTAATTTTATGAACTTTAATCATACGTTGACTTAGGAATGGTGACCGTTCCCATAATGGTATTAGAAACTCAAAAGACTTGGAGAAATGATGTGGCAAAATTAGGGACAGTTAAAAGGTATGGGGGACATTACAACGGTGCAAACCAAATAAAAGACAGTAATTCAAGTAAATCCAGAGAACTCCACTTAAAGACAGCCAGAATAATAAAATGTCACTGGGACCATGAACTGCTCTTCACAATACACTTTTAATAAAATACAAAATGAATAAAAAGAAGTTCAAAAACTTTCTCCTAGTCAGGCTTCTTCAGACAAAATGAGTGAACAAACTCACAAACTAGTGTGTGTGTGTATATATATATATATATATATATATATATATATATATATATATATATATATATATATATATATATTGTCACAGTCACATGATCAGTTTTCTTGATTACACTTGTTTCTAAAATTGTCTAAGGACAGGTTTTAAAGACACACTCCCATTTAAACCCAGTGCTACATGTGCTCCTAGGTGAAGAAAAAAAAGTCTCCCATTTCTGTATGCTTTTTAATATTACCACCAAATATTGTGTCAGTTAAAACCTTTAAAATAGAAAACTTAGAAATATGATTAGAATATTTTTCTTTCTTATGTTTACATAAAGCATTTGTCAAGACCCCACTTTTAATTTCTGACAAATGATTTCCAATATGTTATTTAAATTTCTGATTGGTCCTCCCCATATAGTATGTGTGACATGAATTGCATTTTGCTAAGTACACAAGGGTGTTTTTTGTTTCACAATTATCATATGCATTAAACTTATAAATTCTACCAGTTATGGGATGAGTAGATTTATCATCTTCACTGATTAACCTACAGTGGTGCTGCGGTAGCAGTGTCGCCTCACAGTAAGACGCTGTCCGGTTTGATTCTCAGCTAGAGCGTCTTCTTCTTGGAGACATGCGTGAATGGGCATACCTTCGTTGAAGGTTGTGCGTCAGGCCTGGCAAGCCTGTATGTAAAAATCAACTGCCAATCATTAGTGGACCGGAGTTCTGCTGTGGCAACCCCTAACCGGGAAAAGCCGAAAGACACATACATACATACATACTGATTAACCTACAGTAAATACACCTACCACATTTAAATATACATTTCCTATTTGTTTTATAAAAAACATGTACTTGTGTTTGTTCTTTAACAAATGTTTCAGATTTTGAGGTTTCTTGGATACAAAACTGGGTCTATCTATATTGTTTAAATTCAGTTCTGGTATATTTTGTAAAATGTGTCAATATTTACTAATTATGTTCTTAACTTTTATATTATCGTTATTGTAAGTCAGCATGCATCTGGTTTTATTTTGTGCAGGCTTAGTAGTACATCTTGTTTCTGGTTCAGCTGAAAAAGTATGTTTAGCTATTGTTTTCCTTTGTTCCTTATCATCAACACAGAACTTATTCACTTTTGTTTTATCACATCCTTTCTCAATGAAATCAAAAATCACATTATCCAACTGTAAATTAATATGTTCATTCACAGTGTTAAGCTTAGCTACTCTAAGGATCTGATTCTTCACTATGTTGTCAAACATATATTGTGGATGCATACTATTTCTATGTAAATATGCATTTCTTTTAGCAGGTTTCTTATATAATTTAGTGCCAAGTGTTCCATCACTGTTGTTAAAAATTGTAATATTTATAAATTGTAATATCTAGGAAGGCAATACTCATTGCAGACACTGTTTTCTTAATATTTAAAAATGTACTTCTTTCTGATAAGTAGTTGTAAAACTCATTAAACTTTCTGTATCTCCTTTCCAAATAAAAAAACAAATCCTCTACAAAATGTAGCTAAAAAAACAATTTTCTAAGGAACAGTTTTCTGTAGACAGCACAAATTCATGCATCACATTATTTGCATAACTATTAGCTAAAGGTACTCCCATGGCTACCCCTCCTTTGCTAAATAACTGCTTGCGAAATAAAAAAAATCATTATTACTTAACATTAACTGTTGCGTATATTCAGCAAAGTCTAATAAATACTCATTTCACATATTCAGTACCTGTAGTATTATGTATCATTGTGAGCAAAGACTCTACATCTAATGTAGCAAACAATCAGTCAAGTTTATATCATTAGACCATTCATAGAGTTGCTGTAAAAATTCACCGGTGTCCTTTATGTCAATATCTGTCCTATTGAAACCAACTTGTATCTATGTTCCTAAAAATTTAGATGTGGGTTCTATTACCCATCCTCTTGCAGCCACAATTGGTCTATATAGTGAATATAGTAGTAAAATTGTTCATTACACACGTTTTTTGGATGACTTGTTCTTCATCTGGAAGGGTGATGAGGAACACTTAAATGATTTTCTCAGATACATTAATAGTACTGTTGATTTTCTTAAGTTTACCCACTCCTATAGTAGGTACATGGTGATATATTTGGATGTTGAATTAGTAATCAGTTGGGATACAATGAGTTTTATTACTAGGATCCACAGAAAATCCACGGTTTCAAATTCCTATCTTAATTTTGATAGTTGGCATCCGCACCATCAGAAGAAGGCAGTTCTTAAAGGCCAAATGGTGCGGGCAGCTTGGATGTTGAGCTCTGAAGTGGATTTTTCTGTTGAACTAAATTTTATCATTAATATGTTTAAGCAAAGAGGATATCTCAATGGTCTTCTAGACAAACTTCGTCAAGAAGTTGTTCGAAAAGGGGCAAGTGGTATATATAGGCCCATTTTGGGCCATGGTTTTAAGGGTCAAAATAAATGGAATTGTGAAAAGATTGGATATAATTCAACCTTCATTTTAACATACAATAGAATGGCACACAGTATTGTGGATATAATTAACACAAATTGGGAAATTCTTCATTTTGATAGTAATGTAGATCTCAAAGTAGGTAAAAATCCCAGGCATGTTTTTAGGAAAAATCGATCATTAAAGAACATTTTGGAGGGCATTACATATGAGGTTAGAATCAACAGAAAATTAGGTAATTTTAAATGCCTTTCCTGTTCCTTTTGTTTGTTTATTAAAGAGACAGATGGCAAAGTTAGGGTTAATGGTATAACACTTAATATAACGGTGCATTACAACTGTAATAGGGTTTATGTTGTTAATTTGGCTAAATGTGAACAATGTCCTAGTTTCTACATAGGTAAAACTTGTAGAAAAATTCAATTGAGAATTGGTGAACATTTAAGGGACATTAGAAACAAGAGGACTACTAGCACCCTGTTTAGGCATGTTAGTGAAAACCCAGAACATCATTTTAAATTTTTGGTTTTGCAACAGTTAGTAAAGGACTAACAGGGGGCTATAGTAGATGCACACTAGGACCTGTTAGAATTGAAATGGCAGTTGTATTTAAATGCATCTAGATATCCTGGGATTAATGAGACCATTAGCATTTCCAGTGTTTTAAGACTCAGACACATTTCAGGTTAAGAAAAGTATTTGTTTTAATCAAATGTGAATTATACATGGTTTTAATGTAGATTAAGTGTTGTTTGTCATGTATCATGTCATATCTAATTGTGTTTTAAGTATTTATGAATTTTTGTCTTTTCATAATATGTTTGTGAAGTATTTCTTTAACCAACTAGTAACCAAAGAAAATCCACAAATACACAATTGCGTTCCGGCACTATAAAGGCTGCCCCTTCTGTTCCACTTCCTTTTACTACACCTCGATACCAAATGCCAGCATGAACCACGACCAGGCGGAAAATGTTAAACACTTTAATTCAAAAACAACAAAATAAACGTATCAAAAACAGAAACAGAACTTGGATTTAGCGCTTTCATCTCCTGAGCGGAGACTTCATCAGAATCAATTTGTAGTATGTCTCAGCAGTCTTTTATACATCCATAATTCCCAATAGTAGTTAAATTAATTGAATAATTGATTAATGCAATGTTAAAATTTAAAAGGGCCATTCATATAGATATTCATGTTGTTCCACATTAAATACTTATAAGGCTATTCTAAAATATATTGTATCTAGAACAATGAATAGTAAACAATTGTTAAATAAATACATAAATAAATCATTAAATATGTTGAGCAGATGACTTCATACTTTCATACAATAATGAATAGAATATAAATATACATTTTTAAATATAATTAATAGTATAATAATAATCAAGTATTTCTTTAAATTATGATAATAGGTTAACTGATTAATTGGGGGTGGTATTTATATGGCTGGGTGAAGTTCTGAATGTTTGTTCTGAGGAAGTCTCTGTAATAGAGAAGAAAGCGGTAAACTCCATCAAACTTGTGGTCTTCTTGGAAGTGTTCATTTCCTGCTGGTTTTCTTCTGTGGTGGTTCTCTCTTTTCTTCTATCATACTGAGTACCTCAGGGAAATATGCCACCCATAAAAAGCATGCATAGTCTTGCCTTAGTCCTGAGTTGACACCAGAAAATAGATGCACTGATCCTCCCAAGCCAAGAGTACATCCAAGAAATGATGCAGTATCGTCAAGGCAGAAACCTGTGAGATGCTCAACATGTTCCCAGTTTGCCTTTTGGAAGTCTTCATAGCAAGTATAGTGATGGCTATACATACCTTATTATCTACAAGGATAGGACGTCCATGCATTCCTCCAGTACCTCTATGCAGGTGATATATACTCACTACGACCCTTATACTTCATTTGCTCATGCATATTCACAGCCATCATTCATTAGTGTAAGTGGCCTGGTTGAATCGTGGCTTAGCTGCATGCATTCAAGAACAGTATAGACTTAATACATTTGTGTAATGACTAAAATACCACCCTAACTTCCAACAGTATTCCCCACACTCCTTTTTTTTCCTACCCCCCCCATTCCCTCTCATTATGTATGTTGAATATTATGTGTACATTCTTATTCATTTTCATACTCATACCCTGGTTGCTACCTGAAGATGAAGTTCATATTTCTTCAACTATCCACCAATCAACTTTGTGTACTTCATTGACTTAAATTACCTTCTTTCCTGCTGCACTCATCCAGAAATATCAACCAATGGGATCTCTACTAATTTGGCAACCCTACTCCTCCCCCCAATAAAATGCTTTTATGGAATTACATCTGGTCAGTTGAATAAGAGTGTATAAAAGAAAAAAAAAAGAAACTTTAGTACTGAAAGCATCTGCCATGTAAAACTACAAACAGTGTAATTGCTAAAGTCAGCCACTGAGTATGACTAAGCCAACAATACTGTGCATATTACAAATGGAATAGTTAAATATTATGAGGAACTCGAGATTTTGTTTTTATAAGTCAGTGTTGATCTCCCCCTCCACTATTTTAATATTTTCAAATCTTTCAAGATGAGCTAATTATTACTGATTATCTTTTCAATATGAACAAATAATAGGGAACAAGCTGTTCCATTTATAAAAAGAGCATCCATATTTCCATAACTTAATATCATTATATAGAAGTGAGTTAGATGAAGCTTTTCTAAGTTCACACACTTACACCTTTTATTATAGTAGAATTATAATTTTTTTTCCGAGGAAACAGATCTTGAAACCCTCTCATAATGAGATTTTGTGATTTAAAAAGAATGAATGCAGAGACTCCTTCCATGTAAATGTAATTTAAGGTTCATATTAAATTATGGTACATACATTCCTCAGGCCTTCAAAATTGTAATTGTGATAGAGGAGTGATATAGCAAACACAGAATAACTGTACCTTTGTGAATCCACCCTTTTAGGTAAGGGTTTCTGTTAGTTAATAGATATAGGTTCATAGGTTCATAGGTTTATACTAGGCTATCTGCCCTAAGGCATTTATAAGCCTAGCCCAAATTTTTGTGGCTTACGCCACCCCTTATATGAAAAAATACTGTGCCCATTAGTTTGTTGTGCCTCTGTCCAGCAGTGACACAGAGATGATTCCCGGGGTAAACCTACGATCTCCCATCCACAGGTCTAGATTTCTCTTGAACAGAGTCAGCGAGGTGCTCTGCCTCACATGGACCGGGATTCCATTCCACAGCATAGGGAGTCTCTGAGTGATAAATCCATCCCTCCAGCACGTCCCATTTATATCCGTGCTAAGGTTTAAGTCACTTGCTCTAGTGGTTTTGGTGGATTTGGATTTTTTGAGGTGGAGCATGTCCATCAATTCCGGGTTGGATATGGCCTTGCATGTCAGCACATGTCACCTCTGAGCAGACGGTATGTGACTAAATAGAGCTGGAGTTTCTTCAATCTGGCAGCATATGACAGATTTTGAAGTCCCTTTATCCTTTTGGTGAGGAACTTTTGGGGTCTCTCCAATTGCTGCAGATGTCGGGTGAGATACATCCCGAATGGGGCACTGTACTCGATCATTGGTCTGATAAGTGAAGAGTACAGGGGAACAATGACCTCACTAGATCTGGATGTGAATCCCTTCATGATCAGGTGGGCAATGTAGAAGGTCCTTCTAACCACTTTAGCAACGTGAGTGTCAAAAGAAAGGCCACTGTCAACCTGGGTCCCCAGGTCCCTGATAACCTCTTCTGTGCTTAGTGGATTGCCACCTATATGGTAGCTTGGGGTTACCTTGTTTTTCCCGAAGGGTATGACTATACACTTTTTGGCATTTAACTCCAGGCCATGGCTCTGGCACCAGCCATCCGTCTCCGTGAGTCCCTTCTGAAGGATATCCGTGTCCGATGCACTTTCCACTATGGCGCCCAGTTTGCAGTCGTCTGCAAACTCTGTCAGCCAAAGTCCTCCCATGTCGGCCTGCACTTCCGAGAAGCAGACGCCAAACAACAGGAGGCCAAGGACTGAGCCCTGTGGGACACCACTTGTGACCGGCTTGGAGTCTGACACAGCGCCAGCAACTCTAACCCTGTGGGTTCTGTCCTTAAGCCAGTCTGCAACCCATCTTGTGACATATGGGCTTACATTTAAGCTGGTAAGTTTTTCTACAATACCCGAGTGGGGTACTGTGTCGAAAGCCTTTGCAAGGTCAAGGTAGGCTGTATGGACTGCCTTTCCCCCATCAATGGCCTTGGTGACTGTTTCGAAGAAGTCGACCAAGTTCAAAAGGCATGATCTTCCCTCGACAAAGCCAAACTGGGTCGGGTCCAATGTCTGCAAGTCCCCTATATCTTTGTTTATGAGATCCATTATGATCCTCTCCATAGCTTTGCAGACCAGACTTGTCAAGCCTATGGGGCGGTAATTACCAGGGTCCATAGAGGCGCCGCCCTTGTGGAGTGGGACCACAGCTGCCATACGCCACTCCTTGGGCACGCATCCCGTGGTAAGGCTGAGATTAAACAGCTGCCTTATGTGCGGGTTTAATTCCTCATTTAGCTCATGTAGCACACAGCCGGGGACACCATCCGGTCCCACTGATGCTGCGTTTTTAGCTTTAGAGAGAGCAGCTTTCACCTGCGCATTTGAGATGTCCGGGAGGCTACACTCGGCTGGGATAGTTATCTCTCCTTTAGGGGGGGGAGAGGGGGGGTGAAGTTTGCACTGAACCTGTCTGCCAGTATGTTGGCAATGTCTGTGGGTTCAGTGATTTTTGTATCATTTTGGACTAATTCTGAGCATATCTGGGAGTTTCCACCCAGGTTCCTAACATAGCTGAAAAAGGCCCTATGATCGTCCTTTGAATCCATGGCAATTTTTCTCTCAAAATTGGCCTTAGTTGATTTTATGAGTGCTCGTATTTTTTTACTAATAATGATCAGGTGTGACTTCCCTTTTATGGATTTTGTTCTATCATGTAATAGCTTTCTCCTCTTATTGTAAAGTTTGTTAATGGCTGGGGTCCACCAGACTGGACGTTTGCCCTTTGTGGAAAGAGTCTTGGTTTTATTTGGGATTGCCTGATCCATGCAGTCCTGGAGGTGTTCATAGAAGGCATTTGTAAGGGCTTCCGCAGCTTGGGTTGTGGTTTCCTCTGGCTCAGGGGCCTTGAAGGATACCACACCAGTCTTGAGTAGTGTGAAGTTTGCTTTACAGAAGTTCTTCACTATGGTCTTTTTTGTTTGGGGTGGGGGCTGGATGTGGATCTCCAGTGAGATTAGCCTATGATCAGATCTCACCAATGAGGGATATACTTCCGGTGTGGAGCATTTTGTCCCCATGTTTGTGACAATGAGATCTAGTATATTTTCTCCCCTCGTGGGAACAGTGACTAGCTGTTCCATGGCATCTGAATTTATGAACTCCAGGAACCGTTGGGCTAGAAAGTTAGGGCTTGAGTAATGTTCCCAGTCTATATTCGGGTAGTTGAAGTCACCCAATATGATGGTGTTTGGAGATACATTTATACCCTCCAGTGTCTTCAGGAAGGCTGTGTGGGTTTCCTGAGTTTGAGATGGTGGCCTGTAGCATGCTACAATTTGTAGAGCAGTTTTGCCTATGGTTAGTTGCACCTGGATGGTTTCCGAAGCTTCGTTGCCACCAACCTGGAGGTGTGGGTATCCTTTATGAATATGGATACACCCCCTCCTTTTGTGGTGTGGTCCGGGTTTTGGGGCCGGAACGCATGATATGAGGTAAAACCTAATAGTGCCAGGGTGCTCTCAGGAGCCTTGAACCAGGTTTCAGTTACAGCACAGACATTGATGTTCTCCATACTGAGAAGGGCCTCGAGTGTGTGCATTTTGAGATTTAGACTTCTGGCATTGAGCAGCATTACCCTCAGTTTCTTCCCATTTTTGTTTTCTAGGGTGGTAGGTTTAGAATTTGAGCCTTGCCTAAAAAGGCACTATGGGGTGGCAAGAGCCTTAGCCAATATCAGGAATCCCAGGGTGACAGGTGCAAGCCGTCCCTTGCGAAGCAGCGTGGCTTGTCAAGCATGTCATCCCAGGCAGACAGACACTGGATCCCCTTTGAATGACACCAGACATTAAGCCAATTGTTAAAGCTGATCATCTTGTCTCTATATTGTGGCATCATTCTTGGTGAAGGAAGGATACTGCTCAGGGTTAGGGTCATACCTGCCTGGGCTACATAATCAGAGAGCTCCTCTATGTCTCTTTTCATGTAGTCCAGGGAGGTACGTCTCAGGTCGTTCACACCAGCATGGACAATGACTGTGTCATATTTGTACTTGCCGTGGAGTGACCCGAGTGCTTGTGTTATGTGGCGGATTCTAGCGCCCGATAGGCAGCTTACTGTGACCCTCTCCTTGTTCAGCCTGGTGAGTGGGACGTCAGTGTGTCTGACTATGGAGTCACCTATGACAAGTATGTTTGGTGTTGTATTTGGCCTTAAGGGCTGTGACTGCTTTGCACACTGCTTTTGTGGTTTATGTGTTGCTTGTGGGGTGTCTTGAGGTAGCAGTTGTTTGGGTGTCTGCTTTGGAGGCCTCTGCTGTTTAGGTAAATTTTACTCAGAGCCTCCGAGTATGTCTTTGTGTGTTTATGTGTTTGATTCAGTGAAGTGGTAGCATTATGTGAGGCTGGTTTTGTGGTGTGTGTAGTTGCCTTCTCCTCCTGTCTGGTCTTGCCAGTCCTGAGTTGAGAGAGCTCAGCCTCCAGTTTGGCTAAATAGCTGCATCTCTCGCAAGTATTTGTGTTATGTGGGAGGAGGAGAGGGTTGTCTGTGTACATGAGGCAGTTATAACATTGCCTCAAGATTCCCAGATTCACCAGCTGGACCGGAGAGGAGATTGACAACTGACCTTTGGACATACTAGAATAATATTGGGAAATCCTTAATTGAAAACAAGGGCCAGTGGGGAGTGAGGGTGTAGTGCTTTTAATTTTTAGTGCTGACTTATATAATTGCTTTAGTGAGCAAGTGCCAGGTAACTTGAGTGCAATGTGTTACAAGTAACTAAATGCAAAATGACAAACAGTAACTTTCTTTCAAGTGAAACAAGGAAATAAGTACAGTAAGCAATGCAGATATCACTAGTGATCCACAGAAGCGCTGAGAAGTTGCGTATTAGGTGGAATTAGCTTCCAGGGAAATAACAAGCAAACAAACAACAAGCATATAAACAAAGCTAGATTCAGCAGGCCTGGATCTAGTCTATGCTAGAGCAAACAAGGTGTACCAATTTCAGTAAGATACAGTTCAAATATTCAGGCACTATAAACCTTTAACCAGAAATTCCCAGCTCAGAAGAGCAGAGTCCAGCCTCTTCTCCCACAAGAGTGCAGACCACAAACCTTCTTAATGTAAAATAACTGGCCTGAATCCCAAGTGCGTAAACCAGAACTAATACGCTTGGACACTGGGCTCTCAATCAGCAGTTCCCAACTTAGAAGGATGAAAGCTACCTGTCCTGCCACCACAGTGCTTGCCACAAACCTTCCTAATGTAAAACAACTGGTCTGAAGCCCAAGTGCTTAATCCAAAAGACTAGAATGATAGCTACACTTTAATCAAGTTACAACCAAGCAGTAATAAATACCATTGAATACTTTAGAGAATGTCTGGATTAGTGCTCAAGTTACACAAACAAAGCCAGATCCAGCAGGCCCGAATCCAGTCTATGCCACAGCAAACAAGGCGCACCAACTTCAGTAAGAAAGTAGTGGAGGCATGGGGGGAACATCTTTCATCAGTGGATGCAACACAGAACACTGTCATACAAAGCAGCAGGTGCCTTAACTCAGTTTGTTTACTTTTTTATTGACTAGGTTTTAAATGTTCAGAGTCGGCTCCCTATTGAAATGACAGTACTCAAATTGTTGATTCCCAACACACAGAAAAGAAAACAAAGGAAAATACAAGACATCAAATATTGATCATTGCTCTTCTTTTTTAAACCTGCTTTTTCCGCTGGGGGGGGGGTCCTCCTGCATGACTGAACTTATATTATACAATTTCATCTCCGAAAATATGAGAAACGTGTACGTTGATTGGCCAATTCAACCAGCATGCACATTGTAAATCCAAAGTAACCTAAGTTACAAGTCCAGCTCCTAAGAAATCATGCAGCCCTGCCTTTCTTTTCAGAAATTACATTATATAATACTGATATTAATCCTCGCTCATTTGCCATAAAATCAGATGTCTTCAGAAAAATGAGAGACCATCCTTCTTTCTTGCATGGCGACCTCATTTTGAATTTTAAAAAAGTCAACGTTCAGCACTAAAAAGGGCTTATCACACTTTATTGTTAAGACTTTTTTAATACTGTGGAATCACAATAGTTAATTAAATGAACTTCATGTCAGCATGAAGAAATAGTTTTAAAAGTGTTACAAGTGCTTCTCTTGAAAAATAATACAAAATCACACTAGTTCTTCAAAGTAACCTTTAACCATGTTATAAGGCTCCTAGTTGAAGCAGTTGGTTACGTATTCCACATTTTCACTAATTGACGCATACTACTCATTTCCAGTATTTCGTACATGAAAGACTTGACATTTTGAGTAGTGTGCACCCAATACCCATGCACCCTGATAGGAGTCAGCCTCAGGGTACACCCCTGTACGCCCAAAATGGGTTATGGCATATTCGTTGGATGCATTTTTTAACATCTTTGAGTAACTGGCAGTGTATTTCATGAGGAAAAGGGATACAACCATCAAAGAGGAGAGCTGGTGAGTAGACAGTATTTGTAAGTGCAGAACCAATCATGTAATAACAGAATATGCCGGTACTCTGACAGGGTATCAAAATTTTGCTAGTAGAAGCTTAGAAATATACTGGCGGTGAGGCAATTGAATGGGAGTTGGAGCATTTTTTGTCTCTTCAGATTGTATATTTTGAAAGACCTAGTGCGAGTGGGTAGGTGTAGTGTTTTTGAACCTTATTTTTATTTATTTATTTATTTCAGGTATGGCGTGTATGTATATTTTATTCATGTTTTGTAGACGTGTACATTACATTTTTTTTGTTTTGCTACGAGCACCTTGCTGTAGAAGTTTTTTCTCCTCATATCAATGCTGTAACATTCTACCATGGTGGTGCAGCAGTAGCATTGTTGCTTCACAGCAAGAGGTTCTCCCATTCGATTCTCAGCTGATGTGCGGGGAGTGCTTTCTGTGTGGAGTCTGCATGTACTCCCCATGGTCGAGTGGCATTCTGAAAGACATGCATAAATGGGCATGCCTTCGTTGAAGGTTGGGCGTCGAGCTGGCAACTCTGAACTGTAAAAACCTACTGCCAATCATTAGCAGACTGGAGTTCCGCTGTGGCGACCCCTAACTGGGAAAAGCCGAAAGACAAACAACATCAATGCTGTAACATAGTTCATGATATCTTGGCCTAACTGGCTTACCTAAAAAAAAATTGTAAGTTATGATAGTAGCAAGAGTTTATTAAAACAATGTTATTTAACTGCACCCTTTGCCGTACACACCTGCTTTGGGTAATGAGTAATGACCATTTACCATTGATTTTGTGAGAGGTGGACTTCAGCTTTTCTGGGAACATGAATTAGTAAAGTAGGGGAAACTAGTTAATAAACATGTAATAACTAGCCCTTGTTGACTAGCTGTGAACTTGTGCTGCAGGTGCGGTTGGTTTTGGCTAATGGAAATGTATGCTCATTAACGTGGTTTTGCATACCTCTCAACTGTCCCTAATTTTGACTCAAATTTTAGCTCTGTTTCTCTTAATCCCTCCTAAAAATTGGTGACTTCTGGAGAAAAGGTAGTCAATTATACTTAATAAATAATGACAATAATTGCAGTTATAGCTTACTTTTACTTCAAAAAATAAATATTACACAATGTCAACTCCTATTGTTTGGAATGTAATTCTCAAACGTTCAAGACAAAACAGAGGGGCTGTGGCTAACTACATCAAAGTGTGGATTATTTTATCTCACAAAAAGTGGAAGAATACAAAGTAAGGAAAACAAAAACCTAAATAACAAAAACATAAACATAACACAACACAAAACTAACCTCATTGTATAATAGCAATAACCCATGGCTGGATGTGGGCAATGCTGGCTTTACTCACGGTTGGCTTTGTTTGGTCACTCGGGCTTCGACCTCGTGAACAAATCATGCCAACAATGGGTAAATCCAGCATTACCCACACCCAGCCATGAGTTATTGTTATATTCACCAACCCTGAGACTGCCAAACCTTGGAGAAACTGGGAAAATATAAAGAATATATATATATATATATATATATATATATATATATATATATATATATATATATATTAGTCCACATTTTCAGTCTTTTAGCCTCCATAGTTTGAGTTCTGACATTGTAAATTGATACCATTCAGAATGTCTAGAATGATACTTTCATGTATCACACTTCGGACTGACAGCCTACACACAGTTTAATATGTTTGTCTTTCTTATAAATTGTATCTGCAAAATTTCATTCACTTTGCATCTTGAAAATCATTGCATCCAGAAATGGTATTAAGTTTTCATATCATTTCATATTAAACAGTAAATTACCAGTACTTCAACTTAAATATTGCATAGAATTAAGACAGTCTTTCCATTGGTGTTTTGTAAAAAGAACATATGTAAAGTGCACTTAATGTATTATGTTTAAAAAAATACTTCAGAATTAAAAACAAAATTAATTTTTCTATATGTCCAAATATAGATTAGCATAGTTTTGAGTTATAGCAATTCCCATATCTGTTCCAAATTAATTTGCCAATTTAAATAAACATTTCTCCCTAGAGCAATTTCTAAATGCAACCTGGTTAATACAAAATTACCACAAACTGTTTAGCTCAGCTTTAACATTGGTTTATTATTTTCAACTAACTTTTGTTTCCCAACTTTCCATTCAGCAGAATGTGAAATTTACTTTTGTTATGATTTAATGATTTGCTATTGTGTCTGACAAATACAATCACTTGCATTCACTTAAAGTACATGTAGAAAAAATGTAATTTTAATATAATACATGTCAAGGTGTGCTGTAGCAGACAAGAACCCAGTTAGGGTTTTTCATGCTGCTTTGCATCCAGCAGCAAAAAAAAAAAAAAAGTAATCTTTCTTTGGTGATACGGTCAATGCAAGCAAACATTAGATTTCCCAGGAATGATTAATAGCTCTGGGAATTAAGGACGCTAGCTGGAGAGCAAAAGCAAGTGATAATGTCTAAATAAGTGGGCATTATCAGTCAATTAACTTCCACATGGAAGGGCATTATTTCCCTGATAATGCCCACACTGGAAAGCATTATTACACATAGAGAATGGGCAATCTCTTAAATTGATTTGTATTTTTTATATTATTACACTTAGAGAATGGGCTATAAATTAAATTGATTTGTATTTTTTTTTTAAGCAAAACAGTTCTTTTACATAATATTTCAAAACTTGCTGTAGCATAAGTAATTGATCGGGGAAATATTTTACATGACTCAAACATGCACAAACACACACACATACACATACTCCCACATGCACACGCATACACACACGCACACACACACACACACACACACACACACACACACACACACACACACACACACACACACACACATATGCCCATTAGTTGCAGACACATTGTGTGAATACACCTAAGATGTCTGACTGAGATCAAATGAATGAATGAAAAAAAGAAAATCATTCAATGCAAAGCATTACAATTCTCCCCATACCTTCGTAATGCCAGAATAATAAAAAGTCACTGGAACCACAAATTGCTCTTCACAATACACTTTTAATAACATACAAAATGAATAAAAGCAAGTTCAAAAACTTTTGCCTATTCAGGCTTCTTGAGGCAAAATGGGTGAACAGACACAAAAACTAGCATATATATCATGTTCACAGTCACGAGATCAGTTTACTTAATTACATTTGTTTCTGAAATTCCCTAAGCATGTGTTTTAAAGACACACTCCCATTTAAACCTGGTGCTATATGTGCCCCTAGGCAAAAAAAACAATAAAACTCTTCTACTTCTGTACATTCTTTAATATTACCACCACATACTGTGTCAGTTAAAACGTTTAACATAATAAATTTAAAAACATGATTAGAACCTTTTTCTTTCTTTTGTTTGCATAAAGCATTTGTCAGCACTTCTCTTTTAATTTCTGACAAATGATTTCCAATAGATTTGTTAAATTTCTGATTGGTCTTCCCCACATAGTATGCATGACAAGAATTATACTTTGCTAAGTACACAAGATTTTTTTTATTTCACAATTACCATATGCATCAAACTTATAAATTCTACCGGTTATGGGAAGAGTAAATGTATCATCTTCACTGATTAACCTACAGTAAATACACCTACCACATTTGAATGTACCTTTCCTATTTGTTTTATAAAAATAAACATTTACTTGTGTTTGCTCTTTATAACATAAGAAATGCTTCAGCTTTTGACATTTTTGGATACAAAACTGGGTCTGTCTGTATTGATTAAATTCAGTTTAGGTACATCTTGTAAAATGGGCCAATATTTACTAAAGATGATCTTAACTTTTATGGTGTTATTGTAAGTCAGCATGCTTCTGATCTTATTTTTTGCATGCTTAGTTGTATACCCCTTTTCTGGTTCAGCTGAAAAGGTAGGTTTAGCTATTGTTTGTCTTTGTTCTTAACTTCATCACGAAACTTATTCACTTTTGTTTTATCATATCCTCACTCTTTGAAATCAGAAATCACATTATCCAACTGTAAATTCATATTTTCATCCACAGTGTTAAGCTTAACTTCACCCCCCTCTCACCCCCTAAATGGCCCATCTCAATACTAGAAGATTGACAAATTCTGGTAATAATGTCCACACAGGTAAAAAACGCACTCTCCAAAGGTAAGAATACAGCATCCATGGGACCAGATGACATCCCGGACTGTGTACTACATGAACTACAAAAAGAACTGGCACCTCACCTAAGTGGCATGTTTAATCATAGCCTCACCTCAGGCTTCATGCCCACTGAGTGGCACACGGCTACAGTTATCTCGCTCCACAAAGGAGCATCCACCTTGGATCTCGGGACTACCGCCTCATCAGTCTGACAAGCCTGATCTGCAAGGCCATGGAATGTATTATCATGGAACTTATAAACAAAGACATTGGCAATCTTCAAACACTGGACCCCACCCAGTTTGGGTGTGTGAAGGGCTGATCTTGTCTCCTGAACCTAATTGACTTCTTTAAATCAGTCTACAGAGCCATGGAGGAGGGTAAGGTGGTCCACACAGCCTATCTGGTCCTCGCCAAGGGCTTTGACAACATCCCCCACTCTGGAATCATAGATAAATTAACTAAGCTGGGCATTAATCCCTACGTCACTCGATGGGTTGCCAACTGGCTTACTGACAGAACCCACACTGTAAAACTAGCTGACTCCAAATCCAGCTCCAGACAAGTGACAAGTGGAGTACCTCAGGGTTCAGTCCTGGGAGCACTCTTGTTTGGCATCTACTTCTCTGAAGTACAGGCCAACACTAAGGGACTCTGGCTAACAAAGTTCGCAGATGATGCAAACTGGGAGCCATTATTGAATCTCCAAATGATGTGGATACTCTACAAAAGGGCCTTACATTAACAGATGCTTGGTGCCAAAGCCATGGGCTTAAGCTCAATGCCAAGAAATGTATAGTTATCCCCTTTGGGAAAAAACATGTACCCACATAGGTGGCAGTACACTAAACACCGAAAGTGTGATAAGAGACTTAGGGACACAGGTGGATAGTGGTCTCACCTTCAATAACCACATCACCACAAAAGTCAGGAAATCCTTCTATGTGGCACACCTCATCACCAAGGGCTTTTCATCCAGAAAAAAGGGAGGTCCTTGTCCCACTGTCCTCATCCCTCATTTGACCCATTATAGAATACAACGCCCCATTTGGTATGTACCTCTCAAGACACCTGCAACAACTGGAAAGACCTCAGAAATACCTCACTAAAAGAATCACAGGCCTAAAGCAGATGCCCTATGCTGACCACCTTAAAAAACTCCAGCTATACTCTGTTGCATATCGTCTATTCAGAGGCGATCTCTGTTTAACATACAAGGCCATGTCAAACCCAGAGCTGTTGGACATGCTACACTTAAAGAAATCCCAATCCCTCAGAGCCACATGCTCCAGGGATCTAAACCTTGTCATCACAATAAACAAAAAATGCTGGAGAGATAGGTTCCTGACCCAGAGATTCCCCAGACTCTGGAATAGACTGCCCATACATGTCAAGCAGAGTGCCTCTTTGCCCCTCTTCAAAAGGAACCTTGATGATTGGATAGGAGAAAGGAAATTCACCCCGGGCATCACGTCAGTCATCCTGCTAGACAGGGGTCCAGGAAGTAAATAGTGTGGGATTAAATAGCCAGGGAATTGTTATGGCTAGGCTTGTATAGGTCCTAGGGCCGATAGCTTAGTACCAACCTATGAACCTATAAATGGAACGATAGGAGCTTCAACTTTTAAATAACATAATAAATAATTATTAATTTTACTTTGCATGTATAATTCACTTAAAACATTCAAAACTCTATTAATTATCAGATTACAATCGTCTCTATGATTTTTTTCATAGTCAGAACTATTAAGCATAGTTTCCATAAAGTTCAAATAAAATTTGGAGTCTAGCACAACTACCCCTCCACTTTTATCTGCGTTCTTAATCACAATATTATTATTATTTCAGAGAGAGGTGATGGCTAATTGTTCTCCTTTCATTAAATTATAACAGTTATGTATATTTTGTTTCCTATATGAGTCATATATTTCCTTCTCTACGGCTCATTCAAACATATTAATAATGTTATTGCTATGTGGGATAAATACAGTAGAATGTTTAAGTCTATTTATAACGTTGTCACTACCACAATTTCTAAATATTACCTTAAGGTCAGCATTCTGACAAAATATTTAAATTCAGATAGCATCTTAGAAATATCCAAAATTGTTGCAGGAAAGAAATTCAGACCTTTTGCAAGTATGGATATCTCATATTCCATTACACCATATGATGACAAATTAAAACATATTTTCTTGATTTCCTTGTTTGACTCCAAGTCACTGGCTGCCAAAATGACTTCTTCCATTTCCTGGTTGAGTTGTTTTTTTGAGGCTGTGGCTGGGGCATTGGTAATGGCTGTTCCACCAAAAAAGAGAGAGAAAAATCAATAGGGTCAAGGGCTCATATGGAATTAGTATCAATGCATGTGTGCTGTTGCATCTGTTCATTGTTCTCATCTCTAAGTTCATTTGTTTCAATGTTATCCAGTGACATCCTACCATCAGCGTCAAGATCTTGTTGAATGGGTAAAATCTTATTGGTGTTATTGCACTCAATTTTCATCTTACAATTAGCTTTTGAAGTTAACAGTCTCTCATTCCGATTGGGTAATGGTGTTTTCAGTCTCTTAATGCCTAAATCACTCTTTGCAAGTATTTTAACAGAAGCTCTTTGTTTCTGCTCTTTCAAATGTGGTACAGTTGTTATTGGATTCTTCTTCTTCTGTGGAACATTACTATTAGTAAACTTTGATCAGGCATTTTGTTTAGAACTGTTTTTCGGTCATTACTAAAGGTTTTTTTTTTCTTTTTCACCAAGTGAAAACATTCCCTTAACTGAAGTCTCTCATATCCCTCATCAGTTTTCTTTATGGCAAGTCTTTTCTTATATGCCACTATCTGGTCTTGTGTTTAACGCAATCATTGAGATTAATTCAGTATGCAATATCTCAATTTCAGCATGAATTCTTGTTCAGTGGGGTCAAGGAAGACGTTCATTAACTCTATGTACTGAAAAGAGCAGCTAAGGTTAATTAACTAAAATCTCCTTAGCAAATCAGGATAACTGTCACAATATGTAGGCAGTTTTATTATTCTAAGTCCACATGGCACAACTTTATATTGTAGGTACACTGAAAAACTCATTATCTGCCATTGTAAATGCTTAAACTGACATACACTTTGTGTCTTTCGGCTTTTCCCGGTTAGGGGTCACCACAGCGGAACTCCGGTCCACTAATGATTGGCAGTTGATTTTTACGTACCGGCTTGCCAGGCCTGATGCACAACCTTCAACGAAGGTACGCCCATTCATGCATGTCTCCACGCAGAAGATGCTCTAGCTGAGAATCGAACCGGACAATGTCTTACTATCTTTCAAAATTTCTCAGTTTAATTTTAAACTGTTACATGGTATTAAAGTCTTTTATTATTCTTAGTTTCATACCATTCTGCTCCATTTTGTCCAAGTAATAGGTTGTTAGGAATGTCCATGAAATCATTCAGTACAAAACAGTTCTGATTTAGTGCTGTGCTAGTAGAAGATATTGCTGTGGACTGGCAGTAAAAATCAAATATGCAAACCAAATAACAGCCAGTAACTCAAGTAAATCTAGTGAACTCCACTTAAATACAGCCAAAATAATAAAAAGTCACTGGAACCATGAAGCACTCTTCACAATACACTTTCAATAACACACAAACTGAATAAAAGCAAGTTTAAAAACTTTTGCCTAGTCAGGATTCTTCAGGCAAAATGAGTGAACAAACTCACAAACTAGCATATATGTCATTTTCACAGTCACATGATCAGTTTACTATATTATACTCATTTCTGAAAATTTTTAACCATGTGTTTTAAAGACATACTCCCATTTAAACTTGGCGCTATGGTTTTTTTATGGAAATCTTAGACCAATCTTATCATGTGCTTTTGGGAGCAGGAATTTGTGATGTATAGTGAATATATATTTATATAGAAAATAATATTTATGGTTTGAGGGACAGTATTATAAACAAGTAAAGGGTGTACCAATGGGGGCAGCATGTGCCCCCATATTTGCCAATCATATCATGTCCTTTTGGGAGCAGGAATCTGTGATGTATAGTGAATATAGTAGTAAAATTGTTCATTACACACGTTTTTTGGACAACTTGTTCTTCATCTGGAAGGGTGATGAGGAACACTTAAATGATTTTCTCAGATACATTAATAGTACTGTGGATTTTTTTAAGTTTACCCACTCCTTTAGTAGGTACATGGTGATATATTTGGATGTTGAATTAGTAATCAATTGGGATACAATGAGTTTTATTACTAGGATCCACAGAAAATCCACGTTTTCGATTTCCTATCTTAATTTTGATAGTTGGCTCCCGCACCATCAGAAGAAGGCAGTTGTTAAAGGCCAAGTGGTGCAGGCAGCCTGGATGGTGAGCTCTGAAGTGGATTTTTCTGTTGAATTAAATGTTATCATTAATATGTTTAAGCAAAGAGGATATCCTAATGGTCTTCTAGACGAACTTCATCAAGAAGCCGTTCAAAAAAGGGCAAATGGTGTATATAGGCCCATTTTGGGCCATGGTTTTAAGGGCCAAAATAAATGGAATTGTGAAAAGATTGGATATAATTCAATCTTCATTTTAACATACAATAGAATGGCACACAGTATTGTGGATATAATTAACACAAATTGGGAAATTCTTCATTTTGATAGTAATGCAGGTCTCAAAGTAGGTAAAAATCCCAGGCATGTTTTTAGGAAAGATCGATTATTAAAGAACATTTTAGAAGGCATTAGATATGAGGTTAGAATCAACAAAATTGCATAATTTTCAATGCCTTTCCTGTTCCTTTTGTTCATTTATTAAAGAGACGGATGGCAAAGCTAGGGTTAATGGTAAAACGCTTAATATAACAGGGCGTTACAACTGTAATAGTGTTTATGTTGTTAATTTGGCTAAATGTGAACAATGTCCCAGTTTCTACATAGGTAAAACTTGTAGAAAACTAAAATTGAGAATTGGTGAACATTTAGGGGACATTAGAAACAAGAGGACTACTAGCGCCCTGTTTAGGCATGTTAGTGAAAACCCGGAACATCATTTTAAATTTTTGGTTTTGCAACAGTTAGTAAAGGACAAACAGGGTGCTATAGTAGATGCACACTTAGACCTGTTAGAATTGAAATGGCAGTTGTATTTAAATGCATCTAGATATCCTGGAATTAATGATACCATTAGCATTTCCAGTGTTTTAAGACTCAAACACATTTCAGGTTAAGAAAAGTATTTGTTTTAATCAAATGTGAATTATACATGGTTTTAATGTAGATTAAGTGCTGTTTGTCATGTTTCATGTCATATCTAAATGTGTTTTAAGTATTTATGAATTTTTGTTTTTTCATAATGTGTTTGTGAAGTATTTCTTTAAATTATGGTTAATAGGTTAACTGATTAATTGGTGTGGTATTTATATGGCTGGGTGAAGTTCTGAATGTTTGCTCTGAGGAAGTCTCTGTAATAGAGAAGAAAGCACTAAAATCCATTAAACTTGTGGTCTTCTTGGAAGTGTTCGTTTCCTGCTGGTTTTTCTTCTGTACTCAGTATGACAGATTGCACTGATGATGCAATTAGTGCCACTTCTGGTCCCCAGTGTGAGTGGTACCACAGTACTAAGGGCTATCTTTTAATCAATTGTCATGTAATTCTGCCCTTTGTCATAGCAGTGCACACAATTCCAGTGGCGGCTGGTGGCTTCAAATCAAAAGGGGGCTGCAGGAAACAGCTGAATGGGTGGGGGCAAATGGAAGGGGTGGGCTAACTCAAAAGGGGTGGGGTTATGCTAAAAACCGCAAAAACTGGGACTTTAACTACGCTGCTCTGGGTGCCAAACTGTCATTATGAGAGCTCAATAAAGACAAAATGAAGTGTAGAAGAAAAAATATTTCAATACTTTGGCTACATGACAGTTTACTTAATATCTAGATGGAAACAAAAAGATTATGAGGCATGAAAAAAGAAATTACTTTTTAAATACATTACTGGAATGCCAGTCAAAATCAAGTATAAAAAAAACAAGCAGCACTCAACCCAAATCACTTGTCCTTGCACTGCAGATCTAATTATAATTTATATTCAGCTTTATAAAAGTACCAGGTAACATGCTGAAAGTAGCAATCGCTGTGATACCCCCACTTGTAAAAATGTTTCTTAGCCAAAAAGGGCCTATTTGTTAGTGTCCAGTCAAGGATTGATTGCATTTTGCTATGTTTATTGATTCTGGTTGGGGAAAGTATTAATTGAGAAAAGACATAATGGTTAATAAAGTTGGTAGGATTTTTGGAGGAGCAGGAGGCCCAGTCCAAGTAAGAGTCTTCTATTATAATAGTTTACTGATTAAAAGTGGAGGCAGACCAACTGAGAAGGTTCTTGATTGTTGAGGGGTTTTTACCTTGGGGAATGTAGGTGGCAATTATTATAATGTGCGTTTCTGAGTTCAGATACAGTTGTGTAATTAAGATTTCTGAGTTTTTGCAGTCTAGGGGTTTATTTAAAATTTGTTCCAATTTGAGTGTGTCCTTGTATGCTATGGCTATGCTGCCCCCACGTTTTTGGGTTCTATAAAGTCTGTGTATGTTGTAGCTTGAAGTCAAGATTTCAGTATCTTTTATGTGGGACTTGAGCCATGTTTCAGTTAGACTACAATGTCTGGAGAGTATAGGGTGAGAGTTGAGTCAAATTTGTGTACCTTATTTAGGATGTTTTTCAACTTCATGTTTAATAATAGGAGGTCAGAGCTGTTGTGTGTTAGGTTACTGATGCTGTCAGGTATTGTAGTGTGTAGAGTAAGGGCAGTGTGTGTTTGTGGGCCTGGATTGGGATGTATGTCCCCACATAGTTTAAGGTAACTGGCTTTTATCAGAAGTAGGTGTGCTATTTTTGGGTAGTACTTTGGCAAATGTACAGTATATGTGATGTTTTGAACGTAAGTCTCCGTATCTGAGTGTGTAGTATTCTATGTGGGAGCTATTAAAGAGATGAAGTGATATGACTATACTTAATAACATGGAGTTTTGTGGAGCATTGAATCAGTTAATGGGAGAGTAAATGCTTGTGATGTGTTGTTTGTCATAAGAGGTAGTGTGGTAAGTTAATATAAGTAAGCATGGAAGAGGTATGTGTTGAACTAACATTCTTGATGTGTGTAGATTGTGGTTGGTTCTGCTTAATGAGTTTGAATAGGCTTAATGTTTAGGGGGAGTGTTAAGTGGTTAAGTATATATTTGCGAGTAGTGGGGGTGGGTTGCATTTGGGGGTGGAGTAGGGGAGCGGAGAGAGCCAGAGCAGTGTGAATGAAGCTATTTGGACCCAAGATGCAACTGTCCTTAGAAAAAAATCAATCTGTAAGCACTGGCAACTTTAACCCAATATGTTACTTTAGCAGGTGAGTGGCTGGAAATTGGAGAAACACAAGTAAACTGAATTAATCGGAGCTATGGTAATTATAGGTGGTATAATAAGATAGGCATGGAGTTTTTCCAGGTGGAAAACATTAGAAGGACACTTTACAAGACAGACAAAAACTATACTAAGGGCTGGGAATAAAATGTGGGGAAGGGTGCATTATGGTGATGTGTGAGGGATCCGTTCCTGTGAGAGAACAAAGAGATTGTTTATTATTTAAAATGTGCAAGTGCTATGTTTAACTCTTCATTTTGAGTTTCATAGTTTAGATTGTTACTGGATGGCAAGGAGCAGGGCTTGTATATGTAAAATGAGGAGAAGTAAGAAAGAGGAAGCCAGTCAGGTACCAGTTATCAGTGAGAGGGAGCAAAAGAAATGGAAACTGTGGCTGCAGGAAAACTAGTAAATATATAGGGGTAGATAGGATAGAGGAGATCGTACAATGAGGTCATGCAAAGTAGGAGGTCGATAACAACATAAGCGAGTAAACATCCACTATATTGCTGAAATATCTCAATGAATGAAAGCAGTTGTACAAATCAGTCATTTTAACAGCATATGACTTAGTGGAGATATGCACTGAAATCATGAGCTCTGTCTGGCTAACCTAAATCACATATTCTAGCAGAGATATGAACTGTTATTCAAGAAATATTTTTAGCTAATATAAAAACCCAAGTACCACATAGCAGCAAAAACATATATTCTAGCAGATGGAGTGTACTATGATAAAACAGATTTGCTAAGTTAAAAACACAAGTACTGAGTGACAGCAAAAGGCATATTCAAACAAATACAGCTCATTTTCATAAAACAGATTGGCTAACCTGAAACCAGAAATACCAAGTGGTGTGCAGTAGTATGTGTCCCAGCAGACAGAGTGTACAGTACATGCTACAGGATTTTTTTGTTCCACACTTTAACTGTCTTTTAAATGTACAATTGTGTATGGATATTTTTTAGCTACTAGTCAAAAACAGGTAGCATAATTATACCCAATCTACATGGTAATCATACTGTATGAATTAAGCATAAAAGCTTTCAGCAGTGCGTCATGTGGACAGATACTGGCTGTAACTTGAGTGCCTTTACCAGTAGTAACACAATGTGTGTAAACATTGAGATTGAGATTATATACTACATAACAGAATTTTACCAAAGTAATGTTCACTGTTACTATATGAGTACCTCACAAAACCGAGTAAAAACATTATATATAATGAAATATTACCCTAACAAATCAGATGTAACTATTGCACAGTATATTGCAGTACTTTGCAAACAACATCTAGCCATTGCATGCTTTATAGCTACACCCTACCAGAAAGAAAATATTGTATGCCATTCACAAGTATTTTCTGCTAAACTAAATGGCACTATACTATGCTTCATAACATTGCCTCAGTAAATTGAACATGTGCCTTACACTATATATGGCATAACTAATACACACTGCTGACAATTCCTTACCAAAGTAAATAACAGTTCTTTGCTAAAACAAATTTAACCATTACATATTATACAACAGTATTACACAAGATTAAATGTTACATTTACACACTATCAAAAGTAGTTAACTAAATGCACATGAAATAATAGTACCTTCCCAAACCAAATCTAACTACTGGAGACTGCATTCCATTGGAATTATACACTACACAGAAGTTAACTATTAAACCAGGATGGAACCGTTATGTGTTTCATAATATTACCCTGACAAATTTAATGTAAGCATGACATACTGTATAACATAAACATTGTACACCAGTAACCTTACCTTATCATACCAAATACAGAAATTACACCCTACATAACAGTGGCTGCAAATTAAATATGTCACATAATACTTAGCAATGCCTTAACAAAATGAATAACAATTAAACACACGCACACAGGTACGCACACACACACACACACACACACACACACACACACACACACACACACACACACACACACACACACACACACACGCATGCACACACGCACACGCACACTCGCACACACACACACACACACACACACACACACACACACACACACACACACACACACACACACACACACACACACACACACACACACACACACACACACACACACACACACACACACACACTTACACTGCACTTGTTCAATAAACTACAGAATTTTTCAAGAAATTCTTGATAGCAGACTTTAAAGGAACTGTGAAGCTGTGTGGAACATTTGAAGTCAGACTGTTTAAAAAAAGTTCAATGAATTAAGTTTCACTAGCTAAAATACACCAAATCTTGGCTGACAGCATAGTTCAGAAAACTGGGTTTGTTTATACATGCCACCACCAAGAAGAAAACTCTCTGTACTCTTCTCACTCTAGATGCTAACACCCAGCCCAGCTAACGAAATAGCCTTAGGCCACCAAGAATTAAATAAATAAATCAAGACTTCACTTGATTCATGATACTCAGTACACTCCACAACCAAAACTGGCTGTAACTGTTTGCTTCTCGCTCTTTTCCCAGCGCATAAAGCCTGGGAAGAGAGCGACAACCAATCAGCAGCCATTTAGCCCAAGCACGTCATGTACGTGCCTGCAGATGTGGCAGTCTGAACCCCTTCCAATTCTATGCGGTTTGGAACCGCATAGACTGCTGGGCATCACACTGATGCCTTAATTCGCTCTCCGGACTGCAGCAGAAAGGAAAAAAAAACGTCTTTTTTTAAATCCACTGCAACCCGAAGTGGTCAAAGTGCGCATGTGCGTACTCGCCGAGTCAGTCGGGAGCAGAGAAACAAGACGAGTAAGTAAGTCAAGTAGTCAACTAAACTGAGACATTAAAAAAAATAATTAAACTAAAAAGTACATTTTTCTGTTTTCTTGCTGAGGGGGCTGCAGTCCAGCAGTCCAATGCCACGAGCCGCCCCTGCACAATTCCCATATCTGGCACAGTAGCTCACTTTGCCACCTCTTCCTGCATGGTAGGATGTACGGTGGTCATCTTGTTGGTAAGGTAACCTTTTTTCTTTTTTCTCAATTGTATTTAAGTAATTATTCGTGGTAAAATATTTTGATGAATACTAAACCACTTTTACTTGGTTTTGTCTCCCCTCATGACACCAGTGAGATATCCAAGTGGAGCTGCAGAAGGCACCTTCAACACAGCCCTGTCCCAAATCCATATTACCATTGAGAGGGTCTTTGACCTCCTGAAGAGTTGCTTTAGGTGCATGGATGTGTCTGGGCATGACCTTCAGTATGATCCAGCCACTGCATGCAGAATGTTTACTGCATGTTGCATTCTGTACAACATGATCATATGACACGTCTGTTGGTAATGTGACCGATGCTGTAACTAGAGCCCCAGTTCCAGTTCTACAATGACTAATGATGACCAGCCAGCAGCAGAAGTAAAAGGTTTCATGCAGCATGCTTGTGCATAGCACACAGATGTGCAAGTAAAGAGGCAGTGTCTAGCCAAGAACTATGAACCATAACACCCATGTTAGCATTTCCTTTCTTGTAAAAAACTGACTGAGTATAATAAATTCAAGCAGAGATATCTATGGGCTATGCAATGTGGTGCATGGTCTACTTTCCTTGTTCAACAGGCATTCCTTCTCATCTTTAAATAACATATATATATTTTTATTGTTTGTAAATGTCATGCCTGAGTGCCCACTGACTCCTAAGTTGTTGAAGTTGTAAGGCATCATATAAGCAATAATCACACTGTAACTGTTTTGCACAATAAATTCTAGTGAGGTGGTTTGCCTAGATACCCATGTACTGAATGTCTCCAAGTGGTTTAATTATTAAAAACTAGTAATTCAGTATTTAAAAGAGTTCATGCTGTTTTTTTATGTTATACAATATTTTCTCAGTTTAAACAATGTGCTGTTTTTGAGATGTTGCACATCAGAGGGCCAGGGAAGTAAATATTGTGGGAAGAAATATCCAGGGAATTGTTGTGGCTAGGATTGAATAGGCCTTAGGGCTGATAGCCTAGTACCAACCTATGAAGATTATTTTCTTTTGTCATACACAAAAATTTGTGGTCTCAGAGACAAAAATTATCATTATGTGTGCAGTGGTGGGGGTGAAGTGGAAGCATTGATTGTTTACATGGCAGGATTCTAATTTTAATCTGTAATTGTATCATTACTGTGTTTCCGTGAAAGCTTGTGTATTACTACTTTTAAGATGTTGGTAACTGCTAGCTTTAACAATGATAATGCATAGGGCATTGATGTTAATGACTGCAATAATATGTTATGACATAAAGATTTCTTTCCACAATTCCATGAGGTTTTAAGCAGTACCATTACAGAAATAAAATGCATACAGTTAAAAAGTGTCCTAAGTCACCCTCCCCCATTTTTCTTCCTATAACTTATTCCCTGTATTTTTAAGGCAAAATTGTAAGGAAAAGAAATGTTACATGATTCACAGTAAGTCAAGGTCAAATGTGTCATATAAATCTCCTAAAGGTAGGCCAGGTGACAGTGCAAGTGATTTTGAAGAGGAGCTGTCATGAGAGCTGCATGGTAAGTTGGTCTGATGTCATGACCAAGTTGATGCATGTGATACTGCAGCCACTGATCTGACATTGCTCTAGGAACATGATCATGACCTCAAGTGAGAGGTTCTGCTAGGTATTGATAAATGCTGTCATGTCTTGCATGGAATCTGTTGTGTTTGTTCCCCCTGACTAATTCCTGTACTTTCTTGAGAAGCACTTGTAGCCTTATGTGGTCTACCCCACATGTCTGGAGAGCACCGTGCCCACTTCCTCTTCCAAGACTGACTCCTGCTTGAGTCTGGTATATCATAACTAGTACACGAATGGAGACAGCTACTGATATTGGTGTATTCCATACTACACATCAGTGTGATCATAGCATTATCCCTACTTTGTGCCATTTTCACGTAGTGCTGCAAAATTCCACATACCCTGGAGGATTCTGACCATTTCCGGCTGACTGTCTGTGGCAATGCTCTGAGCCTTAACAATGTCAAGACACAGGGGCTATATTAAATTCTTGAAAGGTGACAATGTTGAGTCTGACATTGTCGACATGAGAATAGCGAAAATGCAGAACATCGAACAAGTAAATGGAAATTTCTGTAAGGGGAGATTTCCGTTTACTTCAATGTAGTGCGGTCTCAGAGTTGGTATATTTAAGTAGTGGGGGGGTGCAGGGGGGCTTGCCCCCCTACACCATTTAGTTTTTTTGTTGTTGTTGTTTTTATTTATTTTTTCTGAACATTCGATGTTTTAACAGTTCAATCACTAAAGGTTGACCTTTAGTAATTCGAACTGTTAAATATTCAATGTTCTAATATAGACCCAAGACACATATGCTGCTGGGCAGTCAATGCTTTACATGTTTCCAGCAGTAGCTGTAACAAATTCCTACACTTGGCTCCCCTTTGTAAAGGTGTCACTGCAGACACTGTTACATCTGAATGCCTGCCATCATCCTGAAAGTGTTCACCTGAGTTTGGAGATACTGATGTAGAAGTGCATGGGCTTTCTCCCTGTACAAGCTGCAGTATAATATTCGCATGTACGTGACTTTTTCATACACTTTCACTTCCTGCAGAGTTACTAGCATGTTGCAAGATGCAATATCCTGCCATTAATCTTGGGGACTATGTGACACTTTCCTTCAGCTGCCTCACAAATATAACTATTCTGCTATTGATACCCTCCAAATTTATTAGCATAGTGGAACTGTTTGTTTCTGCCCCTGATCCTGTAAAAAAATATTTGAAAACATTACTAATAAATAAATAGGATACACGACTGCATGCTTATTAAGGTGGTGTGGGGGGCACCTACCACCTTTGTTATCATTATGTGTAGATGTGGAAGGTTCCCCTATTAATAATAATTGTCATCAGTTTAATGTGATCAGTCCATGTCAGCAGTCAGTTCCCTATATAAATACATGTTACTATTTTTAAACCAACTTTACTGAGCAGACATGTTTTGCTGTTGCAGGTACTGGTAATAAATAAAACTAAAAAGCAAGGAAAAAAATGGATTAAAAAGAGAAAAAAATCTTCTTTATTGTATGGCTAGTGCTTTTGCAGGGTTAGTGCTTCTTCAGACCAGGATAAAAACAAGGAACGCAATCAAAATTTAAATTGACAACCAACCAATACAAACAGAGAAACAACAAAAAGTATCCAATAAAAGAATAGCTAAATCAACCTACTGCCTCACTTTCAAAACATGTTTAAGGGGTATACCACAATTCAATCCATGTATCCTATGTGCTTGAAAAGCTATAATCCATTGAAACTCCATTCATTCAATGTAGTTATTAGAGTCACCACCCCTTTTATTTGGTAAAACCAGCTGATGTTGTACATTACTAGAATAAGTGAATACACACCTGGGAGGTCCACTTAATTGCCTAGGTGAATCTGAAAACCGGAAGAAAAATAAGGTGCCCCTGTTCTATTTCTACAAACAAGAACTTCATTATAGGAAGCATTAACCTGCTCACTAGAATAACTCCTTCCCAAAAAATCTACATGAAGGGCATTGAGGACTTCATCAAAAGTATGATTATTTGTAGACAACCAAGAGACCCTCAATGACTGATCTTTAAGTATGTTAGGAAAAATATGCGGAGGATGCAAAGTGGACTAATGCACTACCCATTTCTCCAGCAGAATTTCCTAAGCATCCTAGTTTCAAGACTTCCAGCAACATTCCTGAATAATGTCACATCCAAAAAAAAAATCAATCGAAGCTAAAGAGTAATTCACAGTAAACTTTAAAAAACAAGCTGTAGTCTCTAAATGAGAAATAAATCATAGGAGATCTTGCACATCCCCTTCCCATAGAAAAATTATGGCATCCTCAAATCTAGCATAATATTTAATAGAGCCAAGAAAAAGATTATTGTTATAAATATACTCTTCCTCCCAATGGCAATACTATTGGTGCACAGGGTTCCCATCGCTATGCCCTGCTTTTGTAGAAAATGTTGCCCTTCAAACAAGCCTTGTTGCTCAAAATAAGTTTAGGTAATGTACAAATGACAGTAATCATACTATGTGTGTAACTGCTGTGTTGAGACAAGAATACTCAGATAGAATCGACTGTAAATAATGTTTTAACATCAAGTGTCACCAGTACATAATGCAAAACATCCAGGCCAGCAATGGAGGGTAACAAAGAAGAAAGAAAATGTGAGCTGTCCCTGAGTAAAGCAGATGCTTTGGATAACAAATGTTTAGGTTTGTCCTCCACAAACAAGGACAATGGCTCAGTGCTACAACCATGTCCAGAGACAATAGGGAGGAGCAGCGGATTTACCGGAGTCTTGGGGATTTTGGGGAACCCATGCATCAAAGAAGTTAATGGATGTTCAACAAAAAGTAATTCATAAGTGGCATAATCAATTAATCCACACATGAGTAAATTATATAAGTCATTACACATGTCATTTACACACTTATCAACATCCTGTTGGTTCACCTTGAAATAAGTGGAGGAATCTGTAAGTAAGTCTCACATGCCATTTATATAATCATCAGTGTTCAAAACCTCTACAGCCCCTCCCTTATCAGTGGGCCTGATCCAAATAGAATCAGCCATCTTGTGCTCCTGTAAAGCATATCTTTTGCTCTCTGTCAGGTTAAAGAAACAAGAGCCAGTTTCATTAAACATGTTATAAATATCTGACTCACATAACTTAACAAAAGCTTTCAAAGATGGAAGCAAAGATAGATTAAATACACTTGGTTTACAAAGATGCTTGCTATTACCTGGAAGAAAGCAAGAGGTGTTCTTACAACACATATATTCCAGCATATGTCTTTTGGCAAAGAGTCTAACATCTACAACAATTTCCTTATGGTCCAATTTGTTAGCAGGTACAAGGTTGAGGCCCTTGTTGAGAATGTCAAGATGCACTTTGGTAAGCCAAAAATCAGACAGATTAAACACTAATTGGACAAAGTCTGGAAGCTGACTTTTTGCCCCTCACCACAGTAAGATAAAAAAAAAGAGTGCTGCATTCATCACCATTCCTCATCTTACTACATGCTCCCAGCTCAGAAGGTTTAGCATAGAAACCTATGTTTGGTGCTGTGACAGCAGTAGTAGCCTCAGTTGAATTACAAGGTACTGCCATATTTGAATCAACAGTGTTAGTAGGTCCAGATTCTCCACTGACAAAGGTAGGTGTGTCAGCCAATGACCCGGATCTCAAGTCAGTTTAGGAGTAGAACCACGGGGAACACCACAAGGCCAAACAAAAATGCTACTTTTCACAAAGGGAGAATAACCTCTCAGTAGCTTTTTATGTTTTTGCTTGCCTATTCTCATAGGCAGAGACATCAGCACATAGTTAATCTAATTTAAGCATACAATCATCATTCAAGTACTTGCTTCTAATAGTACGAAGCACATGTTCAGCATCAACAGGCAGGGTCATTTCCACCGATGTATGGTATTCAATTAAGAGCTTAAGATAGTTAAAGCTTAACTTTAAGTTTAATTCTTGCCAGTATTTAAGCAAGTCAGGTTGATTATCCCCAAATGCTCAAACCCCTGGGAACAACTTTGTACTTCAAACAGACTTCAAGATGAAATCTCTGCCATTCAAGTTTCTTGAGTTTAAAAAGCAAATTTTCAAGCTGTTTAAAATTCTCCATGAAGTTATAAATGCCATGAAAATCATGTTCCTTCGGTCCAGCATGTATAGACAGGTTAAGACCAAGTAAAGTATTAACCTGATTCCGTGCACGTCTAGTATATCTGTCCATACAACCAAGACTACCAGTCACAGTATCTGTAAATGTCCGCAGATTACAGAATACATTAGCATCAACATCCAATTTCTCAGTCAGGTGCAGTGGGTTGCTTAACAAAAGCAACAAATAAAACTAAAAAACAAACCCTCAGCACTAAATGCAGTCCCCACAAAAAGCAAACACTGGACAAAAAATGTAGGTCAGCCACCACGGTGAAGACAAGGAAATAAAATGTATTAAAAAGAGAAAAAACATCTTCTTTACTGTATGGTTAGTGCTTTTTCAGGGTTACTGCTTCTTCAGACCTAGATAAAAACAAGAAACACAATGAAAATTTAAATTAACAATCAACCAATAGAAACATATAAACAATAAAAAGTACTCAATAAAAGAATAACTAAATCAAGGTACAGCCTTGTGATGCCCCTGCACTGGCCTATTATCCAAATGTTAAGTGTGACCATGATTTTCAAGACTATTTAGGAGTGGCCTGTACAGAGTCACCAAATATATATGCAAGTACTCTCAGAGGTTAAATATCTCTAGACATACCAGCCACAGTTAAATGGTTTAAATATATTTAATAATAAATAATAAAAGAACAAGATAATACTCGCATAGCACAGTAACTACAGAGTTTAGAATCACAGGAAATATTTTAAAACAACATTGCAGGACAATCACAAACAAATACAAAAAACATCTAGGCTAATCTTTACTATAGTCATTCCTATATCTAAAAGATACTATGCCCTAAATAACTTATTTACAGAGCAAGACAGATGCAGATGAGTAGATGTTCTTGCTAGGTACAAGACACATACAAAATGCCAGTCTCACTTTCTGAGATAGTTCTTAAATTAATAATACACATTCCTGCTAGGTTAGCCTGGATGACATCACTCTTTGTCACCTGCCTTCAGTTCCCAGGCTAACAGAAACATAACATAGCATAATTTTTTACATCTCTGTGTGAGAAGTACATATATCTCAGAAGTTTGCTGAGCATGGAAGTTGTAAAATAATTACACACTTTTACATTTTAAACCTAGTAATTATTTCTGTTTCAAGACAATAGGAAAATCTCTTACTCTAGACATTGTGTCTGCTTACTGAGATTTAACACAATTGTAAAACACTTTACTTTCCAACTTATTTTCTTGAATTTTTGCAAGTTAACTCTGTATGTGAGGCAGAGCACCTCTCTGGTCTTGTTCAAGAGGAATCTTGACCAATGGATGGGAGATTGCAGATATACCCCAGGGATTACTTCAGTGTCACTGCTTGACAGAGGCACAGCAAAATGATAGGCATAGTTTTTATTCAAACTAAAGGGGTGGCGAAAGCCACATAACTATGGGCTAGGCTTATAAATGCCCTTGGGCAGATAGCCTAGTATGAACCTATGAACCTATGAACCTATGTTCCAGCTTCTACTATTAAAACATACATTTGCACAGGTATATAGTTTATATACATTTCTGTTCTTTTCCAGTAGAGTAGACTGTGGACATATCCTGGAAGTTCAGTACATAACATACAGCTCTGTTATCAGTAGTTTAATATGCACATAACATATATTTCTAATACATTTGGTAACCCAAGCAATGGCATCATGCTGGTATTCACAAATAACATATAACTATTTACAAAATTCCAGATAGCTGGGCTGGCATGTCACATTTCTATATAAGCCATAGTAATATTTTCAAACAACATATAATTATTTACAAAATTCCAGATAGCTGGACTGGCAGTATTTCTCTGGTGTCACATGCCTCACTTTCAAAACAGGTTTAAGGGGTATGTCACAATTCAATCCAGGCATTCTATGTGCTTGACGAGCTATAATCCACTGAAGCTCCATTCTCTCAGTGTAGTTATTAGAGTCATAACCCCTTATATTTGGGGAAACCAACTGTAAAACCCTCAATCTAAACCCGTTATGTTCAGGGTTGGTGGAGGCATGACGATCTAGAGCATTCATTAATACACAATTGCATATAGTGATAATATACTCTAAAATACGTATCCTGAATTGTCGGGCATTTTTACCAACATAAAAACAAGGGCATGAGCAGCACAAAGCCAAATACACTAAATTGCTGCATCTGCAAGTTGCAAAAAAATCTGGGTGAAAAATCCTGCCCCGATACAGGATGAAAACACACATCTGAACCAATAAAAGTACAGGCTCTACAGCCATTACAAAGAAAAGTACTATTCTTGTCAGATATGACAGATCCATTCTGATGGGGGCTTTAGCAAAGCATCCTTTTAAGAGAGAGATTGTTCATAAAAATGAAACAGGCTACCTTTTCAATCAAACTATTGATCTTATCATCAGCCATTAAAATAGGTCAATTTTGCCTAATAACATTACAAAACTGCTGCACATTACTATAATAAGTGAATTCAGACATGGGAGGTCCACTTAATTGCCTGTGTGAATTGTGTACATTTTTTGTTTCCCTCCACTGCTGGCCTGGACGCTTCAGATTATCTACTGGTGACACTAGATGTTAAAACATTATTTACAGTCATACTGAACATAGAAGGAGTGGATTCTATCAGACTATTCTTGTTCCACCACAGCAGTTACACACATAGTATGATTATTATTTGTACATTACTTGAACTTATTTTGAGCAACTTTTTTTGTTTGAAGGGCAGCATTTTCTACAAAAGCAGGGCATTGTGATGGGAACTCCTTGCACCAATAGTTATGGCAACCTTGTATTGGTGCATTGGGAAGAGGAAGAATAGGCCTGTTTAAATGGCTGATGACAAAATCAATAGTTTGATTGATAAGGTACCCCATTTTATTTTTAGGAACACTGTCTCTTAAAAGGATGCTTTGTTATAGCCCCCATCAGATTGCATCTGTCACATCTGACAAGAATGGTACTTTTTCTTTTTTGCCCAGATTTTTTGCAACTTGCAGAAGCAGCAATTTATTCTATTTGGCTGCATGGCACTCATGCCCTTGTTTTTATGTGGGTTAAACTGCATGTCTATTCAGGGAATGTATTTTAGGCCATATTATCAGTATACATGATTGCAAATTAACTAATGCTCAGCAGGTCATGTCTCTTCCAACCCTGAACATAATGGGTTTAGGTTCAGGGTTTTGCAGCTGGTTTCACCAAATATAAGGGGTGGTGAATCTAATAACTACATTGAGTATTAATATAATGTCCAAGGCAAGCTGATTCCAGGCTTTTATCATCTCTCCTTGTTTACACCCCTTTTGCTAAACACATTTTTTCCATATGTCCTAAAGACTGCCATGAGGATGTGGTGTTCATCATAGCTGAATTTGTCCTTTCTCTGTCTTGATCCCTTATTCTGCATCATTATAAAACATGAAAAATATGCAACAGTCATAAACAAAAAACATTTGATGTAATTATCAGTCAAATAACAGAGCAATTAAAGTTTTCATGCCACCTTCATATAAAAAAGTTAGATAACATTGACCCAATAACTATATATACATTCAAAATCTCAGTCCAGCCAAGTAAATCTGTGCTATACTAATGTCAGCAGAATCATAAATACATGAAGAACAGTACAGCAATTACTTTGGTAACAGATTCGTCTTTCTCCTAGCTCTGCCGTTGTCATGTATTCATAATACTGTCATATTTTCATTCCTCCGAGACAATCAGAAATCTCCAAGTAAAGACACATACATGTTCAGCTAATAACACATCCTTACCACTTCAGTACTTCACAATTAAAACATGGTATGTCTTCCACATATGCACAATCACTAAATTACTCCAAAGCAAATGATTTTTTTCAGTAATCACTAATCATCTCCACTGCTGCTGTAATGTTTTTTATTCACAAATAACAGCTTTAGAGTAGTCATTCTAATATGCCCATCGTATCAGTAACAGAAGTATTGCTTTAAGTGAACTCACTCATCTTACATCATTCTAAAGTGTGCCATATTACTTTACAATATGTCTATTACTTTTTCTTATTAAAAAAATATGCAGTTTTCAAAGTCATTTGCTACCTCACGTGAGTAATCACAAGTTAATATGGCAGAGTTACACTATTTTATATAACTTCAGGTCCATTTATACATTTCCTATGCAAAGTAGGCCCTTTTATGTGCAATTTGTGATTTACACTAATATGTGAATTTGTATGACCACTTATTCACATAAATTTCACTCAGCTTCTCATAAATGCAGCCTCAGGTTTATTTGAATGCACTGCAGAAAGCAGTTGGATCTGCACAAGACCTCAGCAGTCTCATGCATGTTGTAGGAATGAACAAATAGCCTCATATATGTTTAAAGCTGAATATATTTTGAAAAAAAAATGGATTCATACGCATGACAGTTTGCAGAACAATGAAGTGTAATTTCAGCCCATCTAGCATCATCAGGCACACCTTCTCACCTCAAAACATAAAACATTTCATATATGTTGGTAATCACACCATAGGATTATTTTTTTATTGATTTCTGCACCCCCATCCCAAAAAAGCAATTCCTGCAGCTCTACCTCATGAATAAATAGCAAGGTGTGATAGTCCAAAAAAGGTAACTAACGCAATGTCTATCAGTTTTAAGTAGTACAAAGAAAAATGAAGATTGTCTTCTGTTTTTTTTAAATGCCATATAAATGAAATGTGAACATATGCCTAAAAACAGGTATATGACAAAGCATTTTGGTTAAACCAAACGTGCCTTTAATAACAGTACCTAGTTTAATGCCAAATTCTGTTTAACTGGGTTTGGTTAAGGTACGTCACATCACAGTGAGAATGGTTCTAAACCTGTGAACCACATCACTGCCCATATTTTTTTCATTTTGGTTTTGGCACTTCAAATGATGGTAGCAATTGTGAAGCCACAAGGTCAGATAAGAACTTGATAATAGTCTACCTTCCTTGTTAGTCGTACCTGGATAAGATCCAGACATGCATAAGAGGAAGTGAGTGGAAAAAACTGACATCTGGCAGGAAGTGAGGGAGCACATGTCATCCTTTACAGGGATCACCCATTTCAACCAATAGCGCCACCACAGTTATGATGAGCTAGAGAAGTATAGAGATGAACAGCTGGTTGAGTGGATTGACAAAGTAGCAGTAAGATGGCCAGAGTTCTATAGCAAGTGTTAACATTTTTTGGTCAGATTAAACATAGCTTTAAAAAATATAGTATACGAAGGTTGTATAAGGGAAGGTTTTTGGTAGAAGAAATACATGTAATTGCAAATGTGTATCTATAATGTTATTAAGCATTTTTCATACCATTCTTTCCTCATAATAGCCCCATGTTTGCATAAGCACTTCCTGTACAGTCTGTTTAATTTCAATAAAAAATGTATAAAAATAAAAATATTTTAAAGTAAGACAATGAATGCTCTTTAACATGCTGAATGAATTTATTGTGTGCATTTTCTCTTGTGTCTCCTAACCTTTTGTCTTTATTTTTCTTATTTTAATTATGCTTTTCTTTCTCTCTTTTTTATTTTTTTCTTTCTCTCCCATTTACATTTATTTTTTTACACACCCAGAATCCTGAGGAGCAGACCAAGTACATAGCTACCAGGTTAGCGAATGTTCCCTCTCTGTCTGTCCAGGGACATCCTTGCAAGGTCAGGGCAGTGACACCAGTCCTGCAGGCACCACAGTACATGGTAGCTTGGTAAGCCTCATTGAATGGAAGCTTTGGGACTTGGTTGAGGATGTGCTGGAGCAGGTCATGGACAAACAGATTCAGCCAGTTTAAGACTCATTTCAGTATGTTCAAGACACGCTGTCCCAGTTGGTGTCATCCAACACACCACTGCAGTTCCTTACCCTCTCAATATCTGAGTCCTCCACTGCACCACACTCTAGCAATGGAAATGTATGTGGCTCAGTGGGCTGTGGACTCCTGCTGGTGCCACTCCTCCTCACTCTTCTTCCCTTACCCTATCTCATACACTCTCTTACCTATTTCCCAAACCCAGTACCCTTTTATATAAAAATATTTGAAAAAATAGGGAGGGGGGTTATCCTCTGCTAAAACAGTGTGCCTTTCCTTTCCTACCTCCTCCAGCACAACCCCCTTTATGGATTCCTGCTGTGGCACCCTTTTTGTTGTGTCTCTCCTTTTTTAATCTTTCCTCCACCCTCCTCTAGTCTTTAAAATAACCAACAGGGTGTCCACATAAGAATACCTCTACATAAAACATTTCAAACCCCTTTATTTTGTTTAAAAATTAAGGGTAAAGGTTGTACAGTCTGCCACTTAACTTCAGTCTTTCAAGATTGACTGCATATAGTCATGTCCATCCACAATATGTGAATACATACAAAGTAATATGAAACCTGTAGCTTTCACACAGTACTTCATTTGTACTTAATGCTTTACTTTAGGTATTTTACACTTTGCCGTAAATAGGCCTGTTTTTCAAAACACCTTCACTTTTCCTTATTCAGCACGAATAAGATGCACTTAGTAATTTTGCATATACATGCAGCAGTTCTTTTCATGAATAACTGCTTCATAGATGTGAAGCCACAGACTATGAACACCACTCATACTCTGAGGGAATAAACTGGTGATTAGTACTGCAGCTGAGAAAGAGGAGAGCAAGAAATAATGCAACACCATGGTGCGAATATATAGAGATGAGCAAATGAAAAATGTATACAAATATATAATATTTAAAAGAGGAAATCTAGGAGTAAAGGGATTTTTAGACCTCTGAAAAAAGTAAGAATAATGTAAGCTGTGCGGCTGATTAATTATGGTGATAGCTAATGTTTAATTCATTTAGGATGGATGATTACAAAGCAGAAAAACATTTGATGACGATGATTTGGAAAGTAATGAAACCAACTTTATTCAACACAGAATAATTACCTTGTGCAAAGATGACTGGAAGAGGATCAAGACAAAGAATATGTAGAAAGAGGCATGGAGGTAATTGTTTACAGGACTATAAGCTAAATTAGAGGCTACAATGTAGAGAGATCAACACAAGCGCAATGTTGCAAGTATCTGCTGTATTAGACACAACCTGTGGAGCCAGGAAGGAAGGTGCAATTGTCTTGAAGTTAATTTTAAATTTGCAAGCTACAAAAACTGTTATCATTGAAGAGGAGCAGAAACACAGCTTGGAACTGTTCAGTAATACAGCAACAAAGACTTTATAAGGAGAAGCTGGAACCACTAAGCAAAATGTGGAAAATCAGTGTTACACTTCAGAGATGGAAAGTTTCAAAGGAAAGGTTGGAAACATCTGCTGTATCAGAAAATAAAGCTGTGAGGATAGGCAGGAAGCTACTATTGCTTGGTGAGGTATTTGAACTTTGCATGCTACAGAACTGTTACAGTTGAAGATGAACATAAGCATAGCTTGGAACTGTTCATTAACAGAAAAACACAGAAAATCTAACATATTCGAGGCCAGACCTTGAATACAAGTAAGACATAGAATTGTTTTTGCTTTGTCTCCTAAACTGTTTTAGAAAGACTTCTTTATTTTTTTTTTAATTTATAATATGCTATTAAAATATTAAACAATACCATTACTGTGAATTTTTGAAGTATGCTTTTTTTTTCCTCGACAAATGAGTATTTTTCAAAGGGTAATAATACACAAAGCTAATAAGATTTTGAACAGAAAGGGACAAACTGTCACTACAGTCACACATAGGAAAAATGTAGAATAAGATTAGAAAAGGGAAAAGGTATTGAAAAAGGTGATGGCTCACTGATATTATAAAACTTTTTTATGATTGCAGCAGATTTCCTTCCTTTCACAAAATCCAGCTGCACACTCCGGTCACACTGAAAACCGAAAAACTATGCCTGGTGGGGGATGAAAATTAGTGAGAACTAATGGCAGGTGAAAACGCTTAGCGAAAATAGAGAACAGGTGAAAAAGTGTAGGTTAGGCCCTTTGGATATATAATAAATACACTGCATGATTATAAATTACAGTTATCAATAAACAACACTGTAAGATGGGAACTACCTTTAAACATGAATTTAAAAAATGTAAGTAATTGAAGACAGATCATTGTAATCAAGGAACAGGTTTTGCTAGCCCTTGTTACAAAGTGCATTCTAGGAGGAGTTTGCTGTTAAACACATAACACTAGCTTATTATTCTGAAGTGAGTTTCATTCTCTAGTTGTGGATTTGAATTACACTGTTTCAGTTTGCTTGCTGTTTAATCCCAAGTACTCCACTCAAACACATCAGAAAAGATTTGTCTTATCCTTAACAAAGTAAAGAATAATAAAAGAGTGAAGTAATTGGTCAGAACAACAGCAAATTTGCCTATCCAAATAGCTGTGATCAGAATTATTTAGACTAGCCAAAACAGTTTTGTAAAGTAATTATTTGGAGGGCATAAAGCAACAAATGAAATAAAGTCAGAACAAGCAGAACAAGAAAAACTCTGCCAAAAAGCAAAAGGCAAATGTTTATTATCTGCATGATTTTCTAACCAGTTAGTCAAATGAAAACTGCAGAGTTCCCTTTACAGAGTCTTTCTTGATGAAAATGTAAGCAAATAAATAATGACAGAGTATGCAGTAAGAGACAGTAGTGTTACAATGCTTTCTTTATTTATTGGAATACCATGAATTTAATTTATAATCTTCTAAAGGCTGTGGTGCCAGATGCCTAATGTAAATTCAAGCAATCTTTCTGAAGAGTTGTTGTTGCTGTTGTCACACACAGCGACTGTATCATGTACAGATCATATTCCTATGAAGAAAGGATTCTGCCCTTGGTTGGGATGCTGAATACAAAAATGAAGACTGTTGATGCACAATGCCGAGGAAAAAGAAACACTACTAAACAATCAGAAAAGTATCTTTTGTTGGCATCTCTGAAATCTGTCTGCATTTAACCAATCATATACTGATTCATGAAGCTTTCTCAAGTAGCAGGTGACAGATCCAACAGTTTGCCATAATAGGATTCATTAGAATTCTCTGAATGTATAGTTTGCTGAGACAATGTACTAGAAACATTAGTAAAGGTACATAAAATAGTAATCGCTAGATAAGTCCATAAAAGTTAATAAAAGGCATGAAAACTGAAGCAATTACAGGCTTTACTCTGCTATTTCTAGACACTGCAATACAATTGCCCTCTCCTCCATTTCCTAGTATGGAACACATACATTTAAGGCCCCAAACTTTGTCATTTGGAGTGCTTAAATGGAAGTCACTGTTTCCCGTGATTTCCTGGGATATTCACTAATCGCTGCAAAGGTTAAGGAAGTTTTTTGAAGTGAAACTTCTTATGGGACAGTGTGAGAGCATGGAGTGTAACAGGAAAGTGAAATTGAAGTTCGTTAAATCAAACTCTGCCTTTAAGGGCAGAGTTTGACTTATGTACTTCTAATTTAGCTTTTCAAGCACTCACACAATGAAGTGTTAGAGTAAGACATCAATCCCAAATGCACACGTGCATGCACACACGCGCGCGCGCGCACACGCATGCATACACACACAGTGAAGAGTGAGCAATTCCACAAAGTGAGAGTGAAGAATGAGAGTGAGCGACCGATCCCTGGCAGTCACACACACACAGTGAGAGTAAGCAAACGATCCCTGACAGCCACACATGCACACAGTGAGAGTGAAGAGTGAGAGCGAGCAAGTGATTCCTGGCAGCCAGGCACACGCGCGCACACACACACACACACACACACACACACACACACAGTGAGAGTGAGCAAGCGATCCCCGGCAGCCACACGCACACAGTAAGAGTGAAGAGTGAGAGTGAGCGAGTGATCCCTGGCAGCCACAAGCACACAGTGAAAGTGAAGAGTGAGAGTGAGCGAGTGATCCCTGACAGCCAAGCACACAATCCCTGTGTCCCTGATTTCCCTGATTTCAAAACCTGGAGGTTGTGAAGTATGACAGGCCCTAATTCAAAACATTTATATGCAAAATCATGCGCATGCACATACACTCACTCAAAATGTACAGTAAATGTACAGTACATTCTGCTGTTGCGGGGACAACTATTGGTGGATGGGACAAGTGTAATATTTCTTAATATGCATGGGGAAATGCAGGGAAATTGTGTAATTCTTAGTGGAACACACTAAGAGCTTCAGATATCAAAATGAGGAGTGGGGTGAGGGTGACAACAGCATGGTAACACCATGGTAACAAAGTTATCTCTAGAATCCAAAATGTCATTAGATGATGCTGCTTATAACACAATGTGATATCTCAGTGTAAGGGTCTTCCAAATTAGACAGCCTCCCAGTGATAACCCAATGTGTTCTATTCATGCTGAAGGAAGTAGAAGAGTTCAAGTAGGGTAATTTTGCCTTTCAAGCAGGAACTGATAGGCAGGGGTGCCAAGCCTTACGAGTGTTTTGTGTCTGAGACAGAACTAGTCGGACAAGTTTATGTACATTCCAAAATTAGGCAGGAAACAAGGGTGACATCCTTTTGATTCCATGGCGAGGGGTTCCATACCTGTGAAAATGGCTGCTGATACAGTTGTGGTACATGAACTGGACCGTGCCCATGCACACATCTGGCAGCATCTCCTGCAGTTTAGTGAATGTTGAAATTGCTTTGCCTCACAGTGCTTTAACCTCTGTGTTGTACACCTTGCACAGGTGTATATGAATCTCCATAGGGCACTCTACATAGCCAGGGTCATTTGGTTCCTGAGTTGTTAGATTAGAGAGCAAAGTCATCAAACGGACACCATGCCAACATTTCAGTGAATGTATACAGCTGCCAGCCTACTGAGATACATGCAGGAAATGTGTTGTACACCTGTATCATAGTGGATGAAACCAGATTCTGCAGATCTGATATAGTACAGCAGTGATGTCAGTGTCTTATATGTGTTCACTTGATTACTGTTTGGTCAAAAAAAATTTGCATGGCCACCACACTCGTTATAAGTGAAACTTCTGAAATGAAGTGCAAAAATATATGTATTTGGAAAACTGAGTGTGTGTATGTGTGCATTTATTTTTGCAATTCATTATAGAAGTTTCACTTATAATGTGTGGCAACCACTCACATATTTTTTTTCAGTTAAAGTAAGGAAATTACTCCTTTTTGACCAGCTAAACACTAGCACAGTTTCCTTGCTTTCCTTCTCCAGTGCAAGACTGGCTGTGTTTGGTATTTACACTTATTTCTTATTGAAAGTCTTCTTCTTTCAGCTTTTCCCAGTTATGGGTCACCATAGTGGATCACCTGTCCACTCATGATTGGCAGTGGAGTTTTACGGTGTCGAGTTGCCAGCCCGGTGCCCGACCATCCACAGAAGGCACACACATGTACTCATGCCTAGGGCCAATTTAGAGTGTCCAATCCACCTACAGTATGTCTTTGGGATGTGAGAAGAAAACGAGCACCTGGAGGAAACCCACGTGACCACAGGAAGGACATGCAGACTCCGCACAAAAGGCATCCCAGCCAAGGATCAAACTGGAGAACCTCTTGCTGTGAGGCAGCAACACTAACAGCTGCACTACCATGGCTGCCCTTCCTTCTTGAAAGTCTATTTAAATAATTTAAGTTTTTGTACTAAATTTAAAATGATTCCATTTCAGAGTATAGTAATACATATACAATTGAGTTTACCAAGATAAGATACCAATTGAGGGTCATTCATTTTAACAGGCATATCAAACTGTAAAACCTCTGTTTTGGAAACATATGTCCCATAAGTTCCTTTATATACCCCACCCTCATTTTCACTAACATATTTCCCCTTAACATCTGTTGGTACTCTGTTGATATAATTTGAAGACTATAGTTTTGATCATTAGTGCCACTTACTTAGAGGAGCACAGAAAATATTTTTGTTATTCCTAAAACAAGGTTAAAGGCTAAGAACATGTATCCATATTAATTGTTTTTTGGTCTAGAGATTCTGAAGGTTGTCCAGTGTGGCATCCTCCTGTATCCTGGATTCACTCCCACTCTCTTCAGCACATCAGGCAATGAGCAGCCTTTGTTTCCATAGAAGGTATGGGTTTTATAGTATCAGGTTGCTAGACCAAGGTCAAACCCTCCTCAGAGGGTGCACCACTCACTCGCACACACACACCTAAGGACAATTTAGAGTGTCTAATTCACTTGCTACATGTCTTTGGGAGGAAACCCACACAAATGCAGAGGGGACATGCAGACTCTACACAGAAGACACCCAAGCCAAGAATCAAACCACAGAACCTCTTGCTGTGAGACTACAACCCTAACTATTACAGCACCATGCCATACCTAGTGTGGCATATTCCAGCTATATTGTCCCTAGCTATGTTTCCCTTTCTTGTCTAGTTACTCTGTCATCAAAGTACTTCTTTTACTTCCCTATCAGCTTAGGTTATGAAGCTAATAAATGCAAGTGCACATAACTGCAAGTGTAATTCTACATTCAGTTTAGGAGTCCTTACAATTTCCTGTTCTTCCTGCTATTTGTCAGTTAATCTTTTTGGATGCAGCAGAGATAAGCTTATCACTATCGTCTTCTCTTCTCCATCAATTCACTTTGCACAATCTGCCTCTCATAAATAGAGGACTGCATGTGTATTCCCTTCTACACATATTCCACACCCTTGTATACATCACAGATAAACTCCCACATATTTTTTGTATTTATTCTGAATATCATCACCAAAATGATAACTCTAACCCTTTTATTAAACCTGACAATCATTTTGAATAGCTAAAAGGAAAATATCCTACATATCCCCAAAACAGGTTCTCACTCACATAATTCTGTTAAAACAATAAATATATTCTCAGATAACAGAAACACGTGCATGCGCAACTGTGCTCACACACAACCACACACACACACACACACACACACACACACACACACACACACACACACACACACACACACGCACACACACACACACACACACACACACACACACACACACACACACACACACACACACACACACACACACACACACACACACACACACACACACACATTTTTCTGCAGTTGTGTTACCTCAGTTTTTTTTTTTATATTGAATAGTGAGGTGTTTGAGAGTGCACGGGATACATCCCTCCTGTAAAAAATATGTTTGTCAATTTTTTTAATTTTAAAAATTAGATATTTGACGATTAGAGGTTTGATTTTTATCATGTTTCAATAAAATATGACAAACTCTTATAAGAAAACTTTTTTTGCAGGGGTGAAGCCTCACTGCACCCCCCCCCCCACTCCCCACACTAATTAAATATACACTGAGATACAACAGTGAGGAATTAGGAAGAACTATTTTCCCACTCTTTGCAATCTTGCACAAACAGCTAACAATGCACCTAGAACCCAGATCCTGCACACACAGACACACATGCACAAATACATACAACCATATGCATTCACACACACACACACACACACACACACACACACACACACACACACACACACACGCACACGCACACGCACACACACACACACACACACACACACACACACACACACATGCACACTCAAACATATGCACACATTCACACTTATGCACAGTGAGATGAAGGGGAATACAGCCAGCACAGCTTGTTGAAATTTTGTAAATAATTATATGTCATTTGTGAATATCAACATAATTTATACAAGATGCTTGTGTTGCAAATGTATTAGAACTGTATGTCATGTGTATATCAATCTGCTGGTAGAGAAGTGTGTGTTGAAAAATTTTTTGTAAAGTGCTGTTTGAACTGTAACTACAGAAATGTACATGCACTATTGTAACTGTTTAAATATATATATTTTTAATAGTGGAAACTGAAATACAGCAGGTTAACTTCAGAAAATAGCTGAAATTAAATTACTTTATAGGCCCGGCCGGAGACATAATGTCAGGCTGAGAAGCTTTCTGCATTGTCTTTGGATTGAACTAATTACTACCTCTGAAAGTATGAAGTAATGGAATTCTTTTATGACTTCCAGCATCTGCCAAAGATCTGAGGTCTATGTATTTTCACAGGTAGATGCTAAATACTGCCAGATTCAAGCAGTGTGCTTTCACCTGGGATAGATTCAGATGGCAAGAAATGATGTCATTCTACAAGCTATCCCAGCAGTAATATTTGGGATATTAATTTAAAAAGTCTCTGAGAGAGACAGTGCATTTTTTATTCTGTCTTGGACCTGACAAGAGCCATTCATCATACATCTGCCTTGCTCTGATGAAGTAAGTTACTAGGGAACAGTATAATTCTCTTGGATATAGTCAGGAATATAGCAAAGCTTAGCTTAGATATTTTTCTTTATTTATCTGAGACTGTTCTGCAATACTGTTTTAAATATTTCCTGTGATTTTGAACTCTGATATCACTGTGATTATATTCTGAGTATTTTCTTGTTCTTTTATTATTTATTATTAAATATATTTAAACCTTTCATCGTGGCTGATTTGTCTAGAGATATCTAAAGTGTTGAGAGTACTTGCATATTTATTTGGTGACACTGTGTGGGCCGCTCCTAATAGCCTTGATCTTGGTCAGACTACCATTTGTATTAATATTAATATTACACAGTAAGATTGGATGGTTTACCATCATGTGGGCAAGCACATAGTGCTCAAACCTGTATATGTGCGAATTGTATTATAGAATCCTGGCATGCCAAATGGTTGGAATGTTGCAAAAACACCAAAATTGACATTTCCAACCACTCTACATCCAAAAATGAGTGCTAACATGGGCCAAAAAGGGGATGAGATTTTGTGATTCGCAACATCTGGATTTGCAGTTGTGAAATGTTGCCGCACTACTTTCAGACATATGCGCGCGACCATCCACTGGCCGACCATATGATGTAAACCGATTGGACACCCTTTGTTAAGGGCCTTAAAGTAGCTTATAATCTACATCCCATCCCGGACCCTCCATACTTCTAACCAACAATTACTTGATATCTACCACCCAAAAATGTCAGTAGGCAAACTACTCTACAAATACTCCCTTGCCCATGCTTGGAACAAACTTCCCCTTGACTTATGTTCAATCTCCCACACCTCACACTTTAAAAATGAACTAAAAGCTTATTTTCTCAATTCCAGAACCTGCCCTTGCCATGACCCTACCTAGTCTTCCTTCCCTTTATGTACCCTCAAAAGGACCATACTTAGTACCTCATTATACCTCTCTCTCCAATGTGTCTACTATGCATTTGCACAATTTTATACAAACAAAAAATGTTTATTCTTGACCTATTGAACTATATCAGTGTAAAATTTTTACTTAGCTTCTTTTTAATGCAACTTTAACTTTATGCATGTAACCCAACATATGTGAATTGTTTTGCTATAACTGCTATTATATCAATATTGTTTAAAATTGTACTTGTTTTAAAATGTATTACTGAAGCTTTTTTCCTCAGGTCTCCACTGAAAATGGGCCACAAGTCCAGTTGGACAAACCGGTTAACAAATGTCAATAAATAAATAAACAAATAAATAAATAAATAGATAGAAATAAATATATAAGGAGTTTGCTGGCGGCAGTGATAACTACCTTATAGTCTGGGCATAATGGGGCATAGCTAGTAATCCCGTGTCAGCCTTTCCCAGGTGTGTGTGTGTGTGTGTGTGCGTTTGCGTGTGTGTGTGTGTGTGTGTGTGTGTGTGCGTGCGTGCGTGTGTGTGTGTGTGTGTGTGTGTGTGTGTGTG
>NC_056726.1:1937326781-1937339281 GCF_019279795.1 Protopterus annectens
ATTTCTTTAATGGATGTCCAAAAGTTGTTAGGGTTGTGTTTGGTATTATACTGAATGTTATTATAATACATTTTTTCATCTTCATTTATTTGCTGTTTAGTACGATTGTGAAGCATTCTGAAGTTTTCAAGATATTGAGATGTTTTATATTTTTGCAATCCTTTCCATGCTTTTTCTCTATCCTGCCTTAGCATTCTTCTCTTTTTGGCTAGCCAAATTTATTTTCAGTCTCTTCCTACTAGGAGATGCAAGGTTATTTAGGATGTTTAGAAAAGTTGTATTGAATTCAGTTACAGCATTGTCTTAGAGGAGGATTTTTAGAAATTTCCAGTTAATAGACGATAGTGTAGTAATGAACATTTCTGGGTTAAACATGGAAAGGTTGCATGTTGTTTTATAAATATACTGTTTAAATGGATGTGTGAGATGTCTGCTCATACAGATTTGTAGATGATCACTGCGAGAGTCTGACATTGTACCTGTGGTGGAGTGTTTGCAAGGGTCTGATAATAGGATCCAGTCTTATAGAGAATTTGATATATTGCAGTAATGTGTGGAGCTATTAACTAGTTTTGTGAAACCATATTAGTTAATGCTAGATGTAGGGGAGTTAGAGTTTATGTCCAACCTAATGATATTCACATCACCTAGTAATACGTTTTCTTGTGGAAAATATTATGGATATCCAATGTAGGGTATCTTCCAGTATAGCTGTATTGTCACCAGGAGGGATATAAAGTACAGCAATACATATTTGTTTATTATTGTTTATTCTGAGGAAAGCAATACAATGTTCTTCTGAACTAAATGTTGGCATAAGTTTGCTATAAGGGGAAATATGGTAGCTATTGGGAAATATTAAAGCAATACCACCACCTTTCCTCTTTATACATCATTCCAGATGATATTATAGCTAGGAGGTATAACTTCAGAGTTGTTTATGCTGGGTTTAAGTCGAGTTTCACTTACCGTGAGAAAATCAAGCTTTTGTTGGGTAATCAAGGCATGTAGTCCAGTAGTTTTACTGCTCATACCTTTAACATATACTGCAGCAAACAATGGATCACAAGGCTTGGGGATTGGCTGTTTTTGGGTTACTGAAGGATGTGTGACAGAATTATTGTTGTGCTCATTGTGATAGGTGGGGCCTGGATTGGGGGGTATATCTCCTCCTAGAAGGATTTTAGTATACTGGGGAATTATGCATACTTGCTTTTCAAAGAGGATTCTTGCATTTAGTTTTGTTTAGGTTTGAGTTGAAGAGCAGTTAAGGTCTATATTTGGTATAAAGTTGAGGGGCAATATTAAATAAGTTTGGTGTAATGAGTGGAGAGTGCAAAGAAGAAGTATAAATAGGTGGTTGGGACAGAGTTAGAGAGGTGCTGAGAGATATTATTGAGTCATGTTAGGTTGAAAGGTGGCACAATAGGAGAAGAAGAATAGGGGATAAGCTGAGGAGCAGCATGCATTAGTACATGAATCTGTATTTTAAAAATGTCATGTAATGGCAAAGTAGCAATAAAGAGGGAAACAAGTTGTTGCAGGACAGTAGGTGATTCGGTGATGGGAGATTCTGAAAGCTGGGAGAGGATAAGTAAAGAGAGAAGTATTTTTCTATAAAAGAAGAGAGTTAGGTTGTCCTGCTATCTTCTCTGGAATGTAAGAAATAGAAGGCTATACAGTAAAAGGTAGAGTATAATAGTGTAGTCAAAATAAGAAAAAACGAGGATTTATTTGGGAAAAGAAAAACATACAAAATATGGATTCAATAAACTCCATGTAGGCTCCTTGTAGCGCGTACACAGAGTACATCCATGTAGACAAAGTAGTGCCTGTGGCAGTGGCATGCAATGAATATTGATGAAGGTCTGCATGCTTAAACAAGGTTTTGTGATGTGCACCAGTACATTTGCCCATGAAACCTCTCCGTAAATGAAGAAAGCACTTCTGAATACTACTCAACTATACAGATTTTCGAAGAATGTACAAATGTTTGCCCTGTTACTCATATAATTGTATTTTTCTGGCAAGTCTTTTCCAACTCTTTGAGGACTGACATCAGAAAATAATGACAGACATTTGAAATTCAGACTTCATATGCATCCGAAAATTCATGATAATGCAAAACCTGTTATTCTATCAACTTTTGAGGTTAGTAAAAGGACTATGTAAAAATCATCTCTATATTCATGCTTTTGTCCACCCATTATTTATAACTTGGTCACACAGAAGCTATGCACTTCTGTGTGAGTTTGCTGCCTGCAACAGACTGATTACAAGGCGATTTCCTCTCCCTTGTTCGATCTATGTCAGGATTATTCTTAATTAATATTGCACGTGTCATTGTTTACTGTTCTCTCTGTTTTCTTCTTCTTTTTATTTTTTTTTATTTCCCAAGTTTATGCAATGGCTGTAACAAAAGGCGTACAAAAACTGCTGCAGAACGCCAATGATGCGTAAACCCTGTGGCAATTCCTTGAAATCACGAATGATGCAACTAAAAGGAATTGCCACAGGGTTTACGCATCATTGGCGTTCTGCAGCAGTTTTTGTACACCTTTTGTTACAGTTGTTTGTTTTCAGCTGCTTTTGGTTCACAAGTTTATGCAATGCACCTCTCATTTGCAGGACTGGACCACCCATGTAGCAGATGTGAACCAGACATCCAAAACTAGAAACCAGATGCATTCAGTTAGTACTGCTGCATATCACTGGGCATCATGCACACCCAGTAAGTGAAGCTGCGCTTAGTGGACACTGTGAAGTTAACAATGAATACTAATATAGGGAACCTCATGTAACTAATCCTGTGGTGGCAGGTGTTAAGTGTCAGACTAGAGTGCAGATGATCCTGGGTTCTAGTACAGGATATGCAAGCTTTTCTTATACTGTTGTGACATTACATCTTATACAAATAAAGTCTAAAAAACAGGTGTGGAACAGCTAAACGTACTGGTGAACCAACATGAAATTAAATCCAGTAACAAAAGGCACAGGCTCGACCATCCATATAAAACAAGGTTTATTACATCAAGCTTTCAAGTTGAAACTCTTCTTCAAGAATCTTGAAAAAGAGTTTCAACTCAAAAGCTTGATGTAATAAACCCTGTTTTATATGGATGGTCATACTGTGCCTTTTGTTACTGGATCTTATACGAATAAAGTGCTACATAGACAAGTGTTGCCTCAACATTCTTGTGGCAAGAGCTGTAAGTTTAGGACTACTGTACACATGGTCTATTGTATTCCATATACATTTCACATTTGTTCTACATTGAATTATATTTACTTCCACTTATAATACCTTACATAGTTTTGCTGATATGACAAAATGTTGAGGAATGTATAGTTCTACTCTCACAGTTCAATGACAGAGTTGCACAAGTGGCTGGATATGAAATAAGCTTGTAATTAGACTGGTTGAGAGCACACACTGTCTACTGTTTGACACATTTGAATAAGCTGCGCTCTACTTACCATCACTCAAACAAATACACTTGTTTTACTGTGTTTGCATGATGGAAAGTGGAGCACAGCTTTTTCAAATGCATCAAAATGCAGATAGTGTGCACTCTCAGTAAGCGCAATTGGTGGGAAACATGCTATTTCAAATGGAACTGGTAGGAAATGCACATTAGACATTGAGCTTGGTCTTGTGCAGATATGGCCGGTGCTGCTGGAGAGGGTGTGTGCTTCTGGGTACAATGCTGGGGTATTCAGGAGTCCAAGGTCTTTATTGGGCTTCTCATTAAGGATCATGGACCCTCCTCCTATACGGGATACTATACAGCCTCTCAACACAAATATGAAGCATGGTCTAGTCTGGCAAGGGCTCTGTCCAGTGTGACTGGTATCCCACACACTGGGGAAAAATTTGACCATTTTGATGACCTTCAATGGAGGAAACAGAATACCCTTGATCACTGGGAGCACACCACAGATGCGTATATATTCAATGAATTTAGTAATTTTGAATATTAAAGCTAAATATGGTAAAAACTGGTATTCATAATGTTGTTTTTTTTTTTTCTTCTTCTTCTTTCCACAGCTGCAGAAGAAAGGGCATATGCATGTTCCATGTACATTGATTACACTTAACAGCATTCCATCCAAGACACAGGTATAGAGGTCTGAACTTAAAATGCTATCATGATGAATATGTAACAGTACTGGGTTTTTATTGATGAAAACCTAAAACAGTATTGTAAACAAATGAGTTTTATATTTGGGGAGTGTGGTATTTGAGCCCACAACTAGTGACTACTCTAATACTTTACTTTTCCTTTGGAATACAGCATAATACACACAGTCTTTCCTTTTACACTTTATATATTCAGGTTCACTGTTATCTGAGAATGTGAAAATGATACTTTGTGTTACAGACAACACTTCTCAACCTTTTAGAGAAGGATATCTGGACAGATCATAAAATAATGGGGGTACAATGACCCATAAATATGAACATATTTTAAATATTGCTCTTACACACATGGAACATTGCATAGGATTTGTGTTAACATACATTTTGACAATTCTGCATATCCCAATTATAATAATAACAATCTGCAGCAGGGTTTTGTTGTCCCTGGTTTATAGGTCTTACGTTACTTTGTAGTACTGATGTCAACTTCACAGTATTGCATAGTTGGGAAATGTGTTTTTTTAACCAACAACCCCTGGCTACTCTGTAATATTGGACTGTTCTTTTATCTTACATACTAATGCATGCATACTTTTCCTTTACAATTGACAAATGCATACTCGGTGTGATACAAGTGTTTACCACGATAAGCTGTATTTACTCTTAATACTAAAATAACAGTACTGTTTGGATGCATACATACAACTTGCATCTCACATCCATGCCGGTCTTTCTTCATAAGTTTGCATATTCAGTAATCTATCAGTATTAGCTGTGGAAAAAAGCAGAACACAACAGCATACCATTAAGAACACCAATCCTGAAAAAATGCAGCTGCTAATTCTTATAAGCAGTGCCTGTAAGTGATACTACACATCTGGGAAGTACTGATAGTCTGACATTCCTTGATCCAATAGTTGACAGTATCCCTCTTCCTCATCTTGAGGTCTGGGTAGTGATTCTTACACCGTTCACCAGTATGGGGGACACTGGTAGCCCTGGACAAATCCGGGGCCAAACTATTCCATGCATCTGATTTGTAATCGGATCTGTGGTAGAGCTCCTGCAATAGCTGGGGACCATAATCATTCACAAGGAGTCCAACAAACACTTTAGACTCCTGCACACCCTACCTTTGAGACCAAAATTTCAGCACCTCTCCATGAACACCAGCCATGTCTAATGCAGATGAATTTTTAGTCTTTCAGCTTTTCCTGGTTAGGGGTCACCACATCAGAACTCTGGTCTGCTAGTGATTAACAGTGAATTTTTACAGTGTCAAGTTGCCAGCCCAACCTTCAAAGAAGGCACACCCACACACACTCACACCTACCTGCATATCTTTAAATTCACTCGACCGTGGGGAGGACATGCAGACTCCACACAGAAGGCTCTCCAGCCGAGAATTGAAACGGAAAACCTATTGCTATAAGGTGACAATGCTAACCTCTGCACCACCACAGCTGTCTAATGCAGATGAATACCAGACTGTAATGATGTTTGCCACCAATTCCAGTTATGACAGATACTGAGAGTGTGCACTTTTGCATTTTTCAACATTTGAAAGTGGTGCACATTGCTTAGCATCACCCAACCACTGACAATGAGTTTGCATGATGGTAACCAATAAAGAGATGTTAATCAATACAGATATTACTATACAAGTACAACACTGACAATATTAGAGTGTAATCCATTAGGAAAATAATTATGATATAAGAAATACTAGGTCAACTGCTATAATTGAGGGTGACTATAATGTGAAGTTGGACACTAATAAAAAAAAAAAAAAGATGTCTGCTGTATCTGTACAAAATAATATTATTACATTTTTCTGCACATTGTATTTAGCTGTATATTTTTTGCTTTTTTATCTTATTGTTAAACTTTGAATGTATGTGTGAATATATGTTTGTAAGTAGGTAAAATGTATTTTTGGAGCTTTTCTCCCCAGGACTCCATTGAAAACGGGTTCCTTGTGGCCCAATGGACTATCCTGGTAAACCAACTGCAATAAATAAATAAATAAATAAATATTAGAACCATGGAACTTATTTATGGTAGTCCTACACTCATAGCTGTTGCTAGTAGAAGAGGGAAATGATACATGTCTATGTTCAATTTCATTGCTATCTACTGCAAGGTCACATTAGTAAAATACAAGCAGCAATCCTTGTATTCGAGTCCAGGACCATGTGAACTTCAGCCCAACACTTAATATCTGCAGCTACAGGAGAAGTTACATGATAATCTAGTACATTAGAATTCATCCTGCGTTTTGCGCTGTTAAATGCAGAGCAAAGATGCTTAGAGGATTTGAAGCATGCAAACTTACATTAATAGAATGCATCCATTTTCTATATTTAGATGTCTGGGTCCTGTCTGGTACCTGGGTAGCCCAACTGTGCAGTTTGTTCACTGTATCTATGCGTGCAAACGATCTGAGCATAGCTGAAGTCATCTGTGCTATGTGCAGCACCACACAAACACTGGCCTCAAAAATTAAGAGAAAATACAAGTAATAACAGGCAGAAACTGAAATCAATGCATGGCATACACAGCACACTATGTTACTATACATGAAATATGCCTACATAGGTCTAGAATCAAATTTACCATCCAAGACACATTCAGAACACAGGATGAGTGTTTTAACCCTGTTTTTCATACATACAACTTTCTAGCAAGCATCAATATTCATTCAGCACACAAACAAATTGAATGGAATGTACATTGAACAGAATGTGCAGTTATATTAAAATATTACAAATTATCTGTACATGTAGTGAAATGTTTATCTTTTAAAATACTGCACATAATGATCACATACCCTTTTATGATTTTTGCTTGCAAATATGCATCACTGTTTTAAATGTCTGTGTTCCTTGGTCATTCAGCAGTTATCCGACCAGTACTCTGGAACATACATTGTGTACACCATTTTATATCATTGCATTTACAATGTTAAAGGATATTAACTGGTAACAATATGATACGCAGTTTTCAACTAAGGAAAGCCCAGTTGGATGTCACAAACAAGCACTGACTATTCTTTTGTGGGTGGAGGAGCAAAGTTGTGTTTCTGGTATGGCACTAACAAGACTGTGTTGGTCTCATTAGTCTGCTTGTTTGGCATCCTGGCTGTTGTCTGATTTAGGTAGGGTTGACAAGTCCAAAACTGCAATATGTACTCTTACAATTGAACTATTAACTCTAATGCTTTCCTAGTACAACAGTAAAGTTAGGTCGGAGGATGGTTTTAGGGCATCTCCAATGTGGTGAGTCAGTGTGCTATGGCATGTGTCATAGCCAATGCAAGGGCATACTGAGCATGCCTATATCTGCCTACAACCACACCTGCTTTTGGTTCCTTCTCTGACTCATCATCAGCCAGTGGCTGTGTTGACCTTGGCACTGTCAGGAGCATGTGTCCCCCTTCCCTTTGCTGATCTTGTTGCAGCTGTTTCCACTAGATTAACCTGGGTAGCATAGCACATACGCTGAGCATTGAGGGACATGTTAGTGGATTGTAATAGCAAACTTGGCCAAAAGTATATAAGCATTGGCACTGTGGCTGCAGTATCTGAAAAACATGCTCTATGACATTACAGGTTGGACTGTGTGTCTCCTTGCGGTGTTTGTGTGTGCGTGTGCGTGTGTGTGTGTGTGTGTGTGTGTGTGTGTGTGTGTGTGTGTGTGTGTGTGTGTGTGTGTCTGTGTGTGCATTTCTGATAGGTTTCATCAGCCATGACTCCTCTGCATAGCATGCACCCACCTGTAACTGAACCTGTGAGATATCCCCCACAACAATACCATCCACAATTAATTCAGCACATATCGGAGTTATACATTTAATGTTGCAGATGTAGCAAAGGAAAGCTTTATTGTAATCCTCGGTAATGGTTTGACATATTTCCCATAGTTACAGTAACTCCACAGATTTATGTTGTCTAACCCCTGTAGAGGAGGACTTATCTTCAATATGGAGAGATAATCAACCTCCTGTGGTTCTCAGAACTTCAAATTGCAGTCTGAATGTGTGGAAGCGATTGTAGCCTTGCAAAGCCAAGTTATTTAATGCAGCCTCGAATCAGGTGTCTGTGACTTTGCAGACATCAATCACTTCTATTGTGACCAATTCTGACAGAGAGCTTAGCTTCTGATGTGATCTCCTACAGTTTAGCAACATGACCCTTACTTTCTTGGAGTTCCATATCTTCACACAGTAACCTCTGTGTTGGTGACATTGCCTAATGAAGGCATTATGAATGAGGCACATGCTTTAACCAGCAAGCAAATTCCTAGAGGTGCCAGGTGAAGTCCATGTCTTGCAAAGCAGTGTAGTCCATCCACAATCTAATCCCATCACTCACAGGAACTGGAGCCCCTTAAAATGAAACCAGACACATAACCAATTTCAGACAATTGTTTGTTCTTTATATTGTCTCATCTTAAGTGAGCTTATAATGATGGTCAAACATAGGGACATACATGGTTGGGACACACATTTAGACAGCTCAGTCATGTCTGTCTCCATATAATCATTAGAAATACATCTCAAGTTGTGCATACCAACACTTACTATGATGGCTTAATAGTGGGACTTGTGAAGAGACTTGATTGCATGTGTGATGTGACAATTACTTGTGACACACAGTTGACCCTACGTTTCTCTTTTTTATAAACACATGCACACACACACACACACACACACACACACACACACACACACACACACACACACACACACACACACACATACACACACACACACACAACCTCACTCACAGTCGGGTCTATACTACCTTATCGAAAAGGCTATACATTGAATGCCTTTTTATCAACACCTAAACATCGAACTTCCATTTATGCAAAAGGCCACTTCAATGATTTTTTTCCTAGGGAAAAAAATCTCTTGGCCTTCATTGTGAATTTTCCCTTTTCCCCACTGTAGTGCGATCTCAGAGTTGGTATATTTAGTTACAAGAGGTGTAAGGGGCAAAGCCCCCCAGTTTGAAATGTTTGAAGTGATGTGTCATTTCTGGCTGGCCAAGTGATTTCTTACCCTAGGAAAAAATCACTGAAGTGGCCATTCACATAAATGGCAGTTCGATGTTTAGGGGTTGATGAAAAGGCATTTGATGTATAGCCTTTTTAGTAAGGTAATATAGGCTTCTCACAATCTACTGCAGTGAGACCCAAACCCCTACCTATCTAAGTGTACAAACTACAGAACACAATACTTAACACAAGCACCACAGCACAAGTCAAGTTATGTAAGACTGCAGGTGAACTTATAGAGTAGATGACATAGGTTCATAGGTTCATAGGTAGGTACTAGGCTATCTGCCTGAGGGCATTTATAAGCCTAGCCAGAGTTTGTCAGCTTTTACCTCCCCATTGATTAATTAACTGAGCCTCTGTCAAGAAGAGCCAATGAAGTGATCCCAGGGGTGTATTTTCTGTTACCCATCCATTCGTCAAGGTTTCTTGTGAAGAGTGTTAGTGAGGGGCTCTGCCTAATGTAGTTAGGAATTTTGTTCCATAGCATGGGGAGTCTCTTTGACAGGAATCTATCCTTCCAGCATGTTCTATTTATTGTTGTGGCAAGGTTTAGCTCACTAGAGCGAGTGGCTCGCAGTGACTTGGATTTCTTTAGGTGGTGCATGTCCATCAATTCTGAGTTGGACATGGCTTTGTAAGTCAGGCAGAGATGGCTTTGTAAGTCAGGCAGAGATCACCATGTGGAGAACAACAACTTGGATGGCCTGTTTAGGCACAAGGCTCCTTAGTGCCATCTCAGGCTAGTACCCTAACAGTTGTATACTATTTAGAAGCCTAGCTGTGTAACATCACAAGTCCCCTTATTGATCATATTTGACTGTTTGAGTGTGGCAGTACAAGCCTGTGAGCACCACTAAATGGCCCTGCCCATGAGGGGGCACAGAACGTTATATATTACACCTTGTTTTGCATTTGATTTATCTTTTTTAAAATTAAGGAGACCCCCCCCCCCCAGGCTTGTACTGGCTGTTGGTGGGGAAACAAATGGATGGATATTACATTGCATACATATAGTTATACTGTGCCCTCAGTTTGCAATGCTTCCAGATGTAGTTTTAGGTCAGACAAAGCATCTGGGAAATATAAAACAATAAGAACACAGATGTATGTATGTAATGTAATAGTTAGGCATAGCACAAATGCAATGCTTCTTGTGCTAAGTGTACATGCATGTGTGTTTCCCTGTTTTACTTGTTTGCATGTAGGTAAGCAGTGCACAAATGCTAACATCTGAGACTTATTTTTATGTAATATATACCTGCTACTATGGTCCACTCCTACCACTCCTCCAGGCTGGGATTTCCCAGTTACTAACAGCAATAACTGAATGTGTCCAGTTTCTGTTGTTGGCAGTCTGACAACTCTTACCTGCTTTTTCTGTTTCTGCAATGCTGTGCTTTTCTCAAACTAGCTAAGCCTTGTCAAAAATGTTTTCCACAAGCTGTGCACTGTACATATGTGGACAAAGATGATAAAAGAATGGAACATACAGTCAAAGTCTGTAAAAACACACTACTTAGTGATAGTACACCTATAATTTCTAGTTATATCAGGATTAGAACCCTCAACACCAATACAGTTTCTGCAAACAGGATGGCTGTCTTAGTCCTTTTTGCAACAGAAGCAGCTTGACAGAGCAGAACTGGGGTCATTCATCACACAACGAACTGCATAAAAATGTACACTGCTATCAAACCATGAACTGTATATTGTAAGAGTACTTCTCTTCATTATATATGGCAAGGAGTGGTTAGTCACACAACCTGTCATAATTATGGCTACAGATATACATCTCTCTGTCTTACATGTGAGCATTTGTTGTTAAATCATCAGTTACATAACACATACATTGTGTAAGTAATTCAATATAATTGTCCTTAACATGTGAGAGGATATTAACTGTGACATAAACATGCATCTACTGTGGGTTTGGGGGTAGTATAGATGAGTTATTGTTATGGCAATTAGAAGGGCACACCCCTGTTTTGGAGAATGCGGGAACAAAGCACTGCTACAGTTAGGATACAAACAATTCTGAAGTCAGAAACTGCAATGTGTAGCCTCACTTTGTAACTTCTGTCTTGAATGGTGTACCAGTATTCAGCTGAGGTAGGTCTTCATGAATGTTTCATGCCTGAGGCCTATTAATTACAAATGGACACATATTAGTAAAATAAGTGTCTGTAATCTCACATGTCAAATTAATTTCTGTACAAATCCATGTCTATTTGCTTGCATATCACACCAAGTTAATAGATACAAGGATATGTAATAATACTCTTTAAGACTATAGTCTAGGTTCAGGACTTACCTGGCAAATGCAGTGGTTGACACACTTTTAGTTTAGGGCTGACTCTGTCTGATGCAAGCAGTACACAACCAATACATGCATAGGTGCAGGTTGTGTGAGTTGTCTGGAGTCAATTTTACTATATGTATAAGAGTAGAAGAAAGGCATTAGGTCCCTAGGTGGTCAGTAAATGTGCAATGCATTGTCTCTTAGCCAAACCAGGGGTATACTGAGCATGCCTACATCTGCCTACAAGAGCAGCAGCTGGAGTTTCCTCCTCTGAGTCCTGCTGCGACTGTGGCTGTGGTGACCTAGGCATTGGTGTGGGGATGTGTGTCATTTTCCTTTGCTGATCCTACTGCAGCTGTTTTGATAGGATCAGACAGTGGAGCATAGCATATACTGTGAATATTTGAATAAGGTAAGAATAAGAAAAAAGTATAATTTTAATCTCTGTTATCCTGATAGCTCAAACACATGTAACATAAAATATGAAGATAAGCTTTACATCCTATACTTAAACCACTGATATTGACACTGTAACCCTACATATAGAGGTGCTGCCACAGGCTTAGTTACATGGCAAGGATTTCATTGCTCCATTTCCTGTTAGTGCACTATTCACACCAACATGCAAACATGTTAAAAGAAAAAAAAAATGGAAGCTGATACACACCCCTGATGTCATCACTCACTGTCGACATCCATTGGAAACATAAACACCTTGTATATCCCTACACAAAGTGAACATCCTTACAGGGTTATTGTTTTTTGTGCTTCAATAACTCTAATGATTTTTAGCATCTTTGTATAACGACCATGCTCACAGCCTGGAATCTACATGGTGATTAGCCGTGTAAGCAGTGTAACTGCACTGGAGCACAAGACAGGATATTACTTTGCCAATGGATGTGATACAGAACACATTATGCTTATGGTACACTATAATACTCTGTTTAATCAGTTTTAAATATTTTAAATGCCTGCATTATGTACATGTTTATT
>NC_056726.1:1937344281-1937419281 GCF_019279795.1 Protopterus annectens
CAGGAAACAGCCATGACAATCTTTTAATAAAATAAATTGGCCTTATCTGTACAAAACCCTGAATAAACTAAAAGTAGCACATAATTCCATGTACAAATCAAAAACATGTCTTGCTATTAGTAACTTACTTCAGTGGCAAATCCCTAAGAGGCATACCCTTAAATGAAAATATAATCATTTCAGATAAATCAATAATCTTCACAGAAAGTCATTAAATTCTGTATATGTAGTTAAACTATAGAAAAGAATTCCCTCTGACTTGAGACAATAATCTAACCATACACAATTCTTGTGATAACAGAAATCTCGCTGACAGATATTATATAAAAATAAAGTTGTATTCCCTCATAATAACAATGTGATATTGTTAGAAATAATATGTGCTACAAAAGCCTGCAAAGTATGGAGAAAGACCAGCCTGGAAAAATGTGTTTTCATGACAGCAAAGATATGCTGTAGGGCTTAAACAATATTGGTAACAGATGGCTATGAAAACAGAGGGTTGTTGAAATAGCAGGAGAAGATAAATGCATACAAAGACTCAATTGTCAGAGTGCATATAATAAAGAGAAATGTCTGACAGTGCAAAAAGAGAAATGGTTGTTATGTCACAAAACTTCACCCTGGTCTTCTCAGAAACTGAAAAGAAACAGAAAACTGATGAGGCCCACAACAGTCTCAACTGGTGTGGTCCACAGTAAAGTCACAAATATGCCAGGAACGTTTCAGGAGGATTTATCAGAAGAAACCATCCATAAAGATCGACTGTATAAAAACAACTGTTTAGCTGGATACTTGACAATGAACTGAGAGAAGTTTGAGGAAGTCCAGTGACAGTAATCTGTTTTATAAAGAAAGTGTTAATATTTCGCCAGTAGTGTTTGGTCAGTTGTATTAATAAATATCACATTAAGTTCAAATACAGTTGTACAATATTATAGTATGTTGTTTGCTATTTTAACGCTTACCTAAATGCCAATAGGATCCATCCTTTTGTTGTATAACATTGAAAATGCTTTAACATATTCCCTTTTCATAAAACTACCATATAAGCAACCTGTTAACTGTTGGCCTCTGATTTCCTACCAACACAGCAATGTATCTCCCTTACTTTACTTACTCCGTAATTACCTTTAAACTTCTTCATCATATCTGTATGGTAATCTGCAATTTGCTTATTTTACTTCTGTAGTTATTTTTTCCCACACATTTCTAGGAAACAGATCTCTTAGACCCTGTTTTAGAGAAGCAATCCTACTTTATAGGATGTCCATATTTTTCCGAAGCAGGTCTTTATTTTTAAGTTTGATTAACCCCTTCACACCATTTTCTGAATCCCCCTCATCATAAATGATTTTTGAAGCTGTCTAGTGCATGGAAAACCACACTACACGACCAACATACTAGTGGCAACAACAGCATTATAAAGAAAAGAGCACACATTAATACCCTAATAATCATTTCTGACAATGTAATACAGCATCATAAAATTATTCACAGAGCCTTTAATTCTAAAGTTGCCTACAGGATAACCACCAGCTACTAAATCTCCCCAAAAAACTATCTGTGGGATTCATGAACAATTGTGTAGGTTTGCATAAAGCTTACATGATATTTACATGTTAGGCCAATGAGCAGCAGAATTATTCACATATACATACCGCACATCACACTAGCATGAATGCAACCAAGTATTCATAACCAGTAACAGTGTTGGTGGCCAGGAAAATGAGTTGAGTGGCACAAACACACACAGTAAACAAACAAGCTTGCCTATGTGCAAACCTGTTAAGTGTGCTTTCACGGACAGCATAAACTCTCATAATGACTGTTTGGCACCCAGGCCAGCGTATTTAATTAAAGTTAGTTTTTGTGGTTTTGAGCATAACACCTCCCCTTTCTAGCTGGCTGCACATCTTCCCATTGATCCCCCCCATTCAGCTGTCTCCTGTAGCCCCCCCTTTGATTTGAAGTCACCAGCTGCCACTGCTCATTAGCAATAACATGCAGTGGTGGCAAAACTGTTTGCGTTAATGAAGATTACAGAAATGAAATTGTTCACTCTTTCCTTCAGCTGTGAGCACTGCTTGCACTCTGCTAAGTAATGCTGAAATTATATAGGACAAAACAAAAAACATATATAACAATGTATATTCCACTCAATAAACCGCAAGATGCATTTTGACACCTGCGGCAAATATTCCAAACAGCATGTGGCTTCAAACCCTGCATGCTCTTTCCTGTTTCTTTTCAATCATTTCATTTAACTTGATTGCCACAATGATACTTACATGAAATGCAGAATTTCTTCTCTTACTGATGTTCAGAGTGCTGTAGCAAAGCGTACCTGTGTCAATGTGAAATGCACTACTGATGGCAGGGCAAGTTAAATTTCTCAGTTTGTAGCTCGGACAGTGGACTTTCATTCACTACTTCAAAATGTTGCCACTCAACAGTATGCTCTGTCAAAACACGTACAAATGAACACAGAAAATTAAAAAATAATAAACAATTGTCAGTAGTAGCAAATATAGGAGAATAAAAAGCAGGATTGTGAAGTTTCCTAGATTTGTGTGTGGTACAACCTGATCACACACTCATGTATGTTTACTGTCCCTCTTTGCTAACAACACAGGACTAGAAATGTCCCTTTCTCATTTGCTTGAACATGTCCAAATCAATGTGATATTGAGCAGTATATTAGAGTAATAATGGTTCATACCATATTAATGTCCTGTTGCTAACACACACAGCTACTTCTTGTATTTGTTTTCTAAGCAACCCCCCTTTCAGCTTAACTACAGACATGCAATATAATGACCATTTATTTGTATCTTTGTTTCAGTGGGTAATAATGCTGATGAGCATTTCAGACAGATTTTATGCAGAGTATGGATGATGTGCTCTTTGTACATGGCTATCAATGTTGTTAAATTCCCCAGGAATCCACAGGTTCTTTTCCCTTTGAGTTGTATGGGTATAGGCTGAGGGGACCTCTAGATTTAATTCAAGATGAGTGGGAAGGTGAGTGTAAATCTCGCAAGGAGTCTGTTGTGGCATATGTCCTAAACCTCAGGAAAAAGCTCAGGGAACACATGGGCTTGGCCCAGGAGAACCTGGCAGAAGCCCAACAACAGAAAAAGGTATGGTATGACAAGAAGTTTGAGGTAGAGAGTATGCTGTAGGGCACCAGGTAATGGTTCTCATTCCTGTCAGACACAATAAGCTCCAAGCAGCTGGGAGAGACAATACAAGGTGGTAAGGAAGGTATGTGATGTTAACTACATGGTGGAACTGCTAGGCAGGAGCTAAAATTGTACCATGTTAACATGATGAAACCTTACCATGATAGAGAGGCCCTTGGGCTGAGTCTTTGTAATGGGTTGCAGGAGGAGTCTGAGGGAGATCTGGTGACTGATCTCCTCAGTGAGGCTCGGACTAACACCTCAGTGGAAGGGGTAAGCAATGTCCCAGCAGCTATCTCCTACCCAGATTTGAGAAATCCTAGCAGTGTTACAGGCATTTCGGGACATGTTCATTGGAAAACCAGGGTGCACCCACCTGGTGCAGCATCAGGGTGGATACAGAAAACCAAAGGCCTATTAGGCAGGCCCCTTATAGGGTGTCTGAGAGAGTCAAACAGACTCTGAAGGAGGAGATACAGGAGATGTGGAACTAGGGGTAATTCAAGAGTCCAACACTCCCTGGGCCTTCCCAGTGGTACTAGTGCCAAAGAAGGATCAGCACCAGGTTCTGCATATACCTCAGGAAATTAAATATTCACACAGAATCAGATACTTACCCCATGCCTAGGACAGATGAGACCCTAGATCAGATGGGTGGGGCTATGTATCTTACAACCATTGGTCTTACTAAGGGTTATTGGCTGGTGCCCTTGACTCCCAGTTCTAGAGAGAAGTCAGTATTTGTGACTCCTTTTGGCTTATATGAGTTCACAAAGATGACCTTTGGGATGAAAAATGCCACAGCAACTTTTCAGAGGCTGGTAGATCATATCCTGCCTGGAGCAGGAGGGTTTGCCCTTGCTTACCTAGATGATATTGCCATTTACAGCCATTCCTGGCAAGACCACCTTCAACATGTCAGGGAGGTGCTGGGTAGACTCTAGAGGCTCGGGTTGACCATTAAGTCTGGCAAATGTCAGGTAGGTATGGCAGTGGTCTCCTACCTGAGACATAGAGTGGGGAGTGGTAAGACCAGGCCTGAACCTGCCAAAGTAGAAGGCATTCAGGCATTGCTTGCACATGTCACCAAAAAACAGCTGAGGGCATTCATAGGGACAGCAGGGTACTACAGAAAGTTTGCCCACAGTTATAGTACCATAGCTGCTCCCCCTCACAAACTTGACAAGGAAGAACAGGACAGATAAGGAAGTGTGGTCCCCAGCATGGGTGCAGACATTCCAGAAGCTTAAGGAAACTTTGGGAGAACCACCTGTGTTAGCCAGTCCAGATTACAGCAAATAATTTGTTGTGCAGGTGGATGCTTTTAACTACGGGGTGGGGGCTGTACTTAGCCATAGTTCCGCAGAGGGAGAAGAGCACCCAGTGGTTTATCTCAGTCATAGGCTTCAGGGAATAATGCTATGCAGCTGTAGAAAAGGAATGGCTAGACATAGTGTGGGCACTGCAGAAACTTCAGCCTTATCTGTATGGAAGAAAATTCACTTTAGTGACAGATCACAATCCCCTAACATGGTTAAACAGACCTAGCCAGCAAAATGCCAAGTTGCTAAGATGGAGCCTAGGGTTGCAAGCATATGATATGTTAGTGCAGCACTGCAGTGGGAGTAGCAATGTCAACGTGGATGGGCTCTCAAGACAGGGAATGGGGTAAGGTATACTTAGATAGACCTAACCCTCTCAACCAACGTTTCTCAAGGGTCACTTGAAAACCTAGCTTGAGTTCTCCAGGGGGGTGGATATGTGATGATATGTGAAGGCTGCCAGCCTAGCCAGATAGTATTTTGTAGATAATTCTGTCATTTGTAAATATTAATATAAGCCACAGGTTTGTTCTCTTAAGTGCAATAAAAGGTGTTAAATGGTGAACGTCAAAAATGTAGCAACAGTGCACTCTGCTGGAAGAAAAGCTGATAAGTCAACCATTGCATAATTCTTTGATCTCAAACTCGGAGCTAAGATGTCTGGATGAAGGGATTCTTGCTATTGTTTTGAGACCAGAGTTAATTGCTAGAATTTGCATGCATAATGTCTTTTATTGCAGCAGCTTCCTGACCAGGTGCAAGATCAAAAGGGCTGTTACACTCAGGGTTTCAATTAGCCTGTCAACCAGAGAGAAATGATGTTATATGAAATGAGTCAGTAGTACTGTGCTATCAATTTAAGGACAGACAGACTCAGAGCATTTTGCATTTGTCATCAGAATATCCAACATCACCAGCACAGCTTTGCTCTATATGTAAGGTTATTTTAGAACTCTGTTTGTTCTTAGATATAGCTAGGAAATAGGAAGATTAGACTATTTTGTTTTCTGTACTGATGCCAGAACTATTCTACTGTATTATTTTAAGCATTTTCCTGTGATCTCTGAACTCTTGACTAGCACTGTGTAGTAAGAAGTATTGTCTTGTGTTCTTATCATTTATTATTAAATATTTTTAAACTTTCAACTGAGGCTATTTTATGTACAGATAATTTAAGCTGTAAAGTACATTGCATGCATATAGTGATACTGTCCAAGCCACCCCAAATAAGCCTTGCTGTTCAGTCACACTTACCAGCTGGATAATAATATTGTGCAGTAATAATTTGACACTCTTTGATAAGGACTTTATTGGTAGTTGATATTAGTGGTTGGTGGTGGTGATTACTACTATATAGCCTAGACAGAAGGGGCATAGTTGGAGAACCTGTGCCAGCCTTCCTCAGGAGTGTCTGTGTGTTTGAATATAACTCATATCCGAAAGTGTGTGTGTGTGTGTGTGTGTGTGTGTGTGTGTGTGTGTGTGTGTGTGTGTGTGTGTGTGTGTGTGTGTGTGTGTGTGTGTGTGTGTGTGTCAGCTACTTGGGCAGGGGAACGAAGCACTAGTTGGACAGAGAGAGAGCTGGAGGTTTTAGCTTGATCACTAGCTGAGATCTACACCATATAGCTCTGCCAGTGGGGAGTATTATTGGGGATCTGGAGAAAGAGGGAGAAACCAGCCCCGGACTGACTGTGATCTTTGTGTGCTCTTAAGGGAAATTGTACTTTACTGTGTGTATTTGTTATCCTCCCCTATGTGGACACCCCTCACTGGTACTAGTGGTGAGAATTGAGGCCCCTTGATTTCTGGGCCAGTGCAAGTGCATCACATATTAATTGTTTGGCAGTGGTGGGATATTCACACCACATATTAATTGTTTGGCAAATACTAATTGGCTTGTAGTGGTATAGTTAGTGTGAATTCCTGTAGCTTGTGTACAGTGATCTAAGGTGTTTTTGTACTTTAAATCAGCCACACAGTGAATTCTTTGATTTCAGATCACAAATGTTTTATTTATTCTGTTAGCTTAGTCAGGGAGAGTAGGCAGGCATGTCAGCAGATGAGGACAGAAAGCTGACAAGGTGCCAGCTGGCTGAGATGTGCCAGGCTAGGGGACTGGTGCATGGAACGCTGGCTAAGGCAGACATGATTGCAGCTTTGGTCACAGCTGCATCAGAAAACAGCAATCTGGAGGATGTTCAGACTAGTAGTGGAGGTGTACAATACTCAGACAATGGAAAGCTCAACCTTTCTGCAGAGAATGTAAAAATCCATTTTGAGCTAAAGAGACTTGAGTTGGAAGCCAGGCATTTGGAAACAGAAGTAGCAGAGAAACTGAGACGTCTACAGGCTGAGGAGAATTAGAAATTGCTACACCTGGAAGCTGAGGAGAAGGAAAGGCAGAGGCAGCATGAAAAGGAGATGCTGACTCTTCACCAAAGTCATGGATGTAATGGGGAAGGGAGTAACTGGACCCCAGAAGCACAAATGACCAGTAAATTTCTTCCACAGTTTACAGAGGGGATAATTTTGATAGTTTCATTCATATGTTTGAGAGGGTATGTAAACAGTATGATGTTGACCAAAGGCTTTGGATACGATTCCTGACCCCCTTACTCCACGGTAAAGCTGTAACTATTTTGTCCAAAATGTCTGATGTTGACTTTTTTAATTATACTGCTGTTAAGAATTGCTTTTTAGAATTTTTTAAGCTAACACTTGAAACTTATAGGAAAAACTTTTGTGAGCATAAATGCAAGGCAGATGAAAGTGTGTGTGAATATGTTGCCGAAATGAGTACTTATTTTTGTAGGTGGGTGAGTGGATGTCAGGTCACTACTTCTGAAGGGCTGGCAGACATTTTAGTGAGAGAACAACCCCTTAGCACTTTGGCTGAGGACATGAGGATTGGGTTAGCTGATAGACAATGTGCTACTTCAGATGAGTTGGGGAAGAAAGGAGACCTATACCTAGCAAGCAGGGCATCCCTGCACAGGAAAGGGACCCCAAGTACTGTTCATGGATCTAAAAGAACCCATGGTGGGGAGCCTAGACTGCCCCAACAGAATATGCCAGTAGCAGGGAAGCCACTAGTCCAGGCACATATCCAGAACCTAGGGTTAAAGGTTTTGAATGCAACCGGTCGGCCATGTGGCATACAGATGTCCATGGAGGGAAGATGGGAAACAAAAGGTGAGAGAGACAGTAAGTGAGGAAGACAAAATGCCAATACTAGGTTGTGAAGAGACAACAGGGGTACCAAACTGTCACCCTGCAGATGTCCTGATAAGGAAGTATTTTGATGAGACAGTACTATGTGTTAATGCAGTTACATGCAGTCAGGCTTTGAGACAAGCATGTGGGTCTGGCAGCCTGGGGAGACCAAGACAGAGCTCATACTTGCAGCCATTACTGGTGAGGTGGTTACTTCAGGGAGGGAGCTAAACTTGTAGCAGTGAGACTGAAGCTGAGCCACAGCTGCTTGTGGGTAGTGATGTTCTCTTGGACAGAGTGACTGCAAAGGTGGAGGTGAGTAGTAGTGCCCAGGCTGACAGTGAGGCACCACTGTCAGAGGATGCCAGACTTCCCATGGAAGGGGAGCTAGGAAGGGTTACAGAGAGAGAGAGAGAGAGTTGAGACAGGTTCAGCTGTCAGAGCCTAGATCACAATGCCTGAGGCAGGAAGCTAGTGTGGCACCTGATTCTCAAGTTAAGGAGGAATCTGTATACTGGGGACAATGGGTTACTGTATAGAGAGTGGACGTCTAAGGGTGGGCTAGAAGTTGAGAGGGTACATCAATTGGTAGTGCCTACAGCCTACCATTTAGCACTTCTAGCCATAGCCCATGATATTTCCTTTGCAGGTCATATGGGCATAAAATGCATAAAGAGAATTGTTATGCATAGCTTCTATTGGCCTGGAATTTCCCAAAATGTAACCAGGTACTGCAGGACCTGTGAGCAGTGCCAAAAGTTAGGCAAGGCAGGAGAAAAGATGAGAGCTCTCTTAATGCCTTTGCCTGTGATTGCAGAGCCATTTCAGAGGGTAGCTATGGATATTGTGGGGCATATAAGTACCCCAATCCCCACAGGGAAAATGTATATCCTAGTGACAGTAGATTATGCTACAAGAAACCCTGAGGCAGTGGCTTTATCCTCCATTGAGTCAGAAAAGGTGGCAAATGCCTTGTTAGAGATTTTCAGCATGGTAGGTTTTCCAAAAGAAATACTGACTGACAGAGGTGCCTATTTTATGTCAGACCTGCTGGTTTGCCTGTGGAAGTACTGTGAGGTGAAGCTCCTGAGGACCACACCCTACCTTCCCCAGACTAATGATCTTGTTGAGAGGTTAAACTCTACAATCAAGTCCATGCTATGGGCATATGAAGACCAGTTTAAGATGTAGTGGGACAAATATTTGTCCCATCTGTTTGCTTACAGAGAGGTTCCCAAGGAATCCACAGGTTTTTCACCTTTTGAGTTGTTGCATGGGCATAGGGTGAGGGGACCACTAGATTTAATTTGCGATGAGTGGGAAGATGAATGTGAATCTCACAAGGAGTCTGTCATGACATATGTCCTAAACCTCAGGACAAGGCTAAGGGAACTCATGGGCTTGGCCCAGAAGAACCTGGCAGAAGCCCAACAATAGAAAAAGGTATGGTATGACAGGAATGCTCGAGCTAGAGCGTATGCTCTAGGGCAGCAGGTAATGGTTCTCATTCCGTTCGGACACAACAAGCTGCAAGCAGCTTGGTAGAGTCCCTACAAGGGGATAAGGAAGGTAAGTGATGTTAACTACATGGTAGAACTGCTAGTCAGGAGGCAGGAGCACAAATTGTACCATGTTAACATGATAAAACCTTACCATGATAGGAAGGCCATTTTGCTAAGTATTTGCAGTAGGTTGCAGGAGGAGTCTGAGGGAGATCTGATGACTGATCTCCTCAGTGAGGCTCTGACGACACCTCAGTGGAAGTGGTAGCAATGTCCCAGCAGCTATCTCCTACCCAGGTTCAAGAAACCCAAGCAGTGTTACAGGAGTTTGTGAACATGTTCACTGGGAAACAAGGGTGCCCCCACATGGTGCATCACCAGGTGGATACAGGACCCCAAAGGCCTATAAGGCAGGCCCCTTATATGGTTCCTGAGAGAGTCAAACATACTATGAGGGAGGAGATACAGGAGTTGTTTGAACTAAGGGTAATTCAAGAGTCCAACAGTCCCTGGGCCTTCCCAGTGTTGTTGGTGCCAAGGAAAAATGGCAGCACCAAGTTTTCTGTGGACTGCAGGAAATTAAATAGTCACATAGAGTCAGATGCTCACCCCATGCCTAGGACAGATGAGAACATAGAGCAGCTGGGTGGGGTTAAGTATCTTACAACCATTGATCTTACCAAGGGTTATTGCCAGGTCCCCTTGACTCCCAGTGCTAGACAGAGGTCAGCCTTTGTGACTCCTTTTGGCCTGTATGAGTTAACAAAGTTGCCTTTTGGGATGAAAAGTGCCCCAGTGACTTTCCATAGACTGGTAGATCATATCCTACCAGGAGCAGGAGGGTTTGCACTTGCTTACCTAGATGACATTGCCATTTAAAGCCATTCCTGGCAAGAGTGCTTTCAACATGTTAGGGAGGTGCTGGGCAGACCACAGAGGGCAGGGTTGACCATTAAGCTCGGAAAATGTCAGATGGATATGGCAGAGGTCTCCTACCTGAAACGTAGAATGGCGAGTGGTAAGATTAGGCCACAACCTGCTAAAATAGAAGCCATTCTGGCATGGCCTGCACCTGTTACCTAAAAGCAGGTGAGGGCATTCTTAGGGACAGAAGGGTACTACAGAAAGTTTGTCCCCAGTTATAGTACCATAGCTGCTTCCCTCACAGACCTGAAAAGGAAGAGCAGGCCAGATAAGGTAGTGTGGACCACAACATCTGAGCAGGCATTCCAGGAGCTTAAGAAAGCTTTGGAAGGATCCCACTGTGTTCACCAGTCAAGATTACAGCAAAATATATTTGTTGTGCAGTTGGATACTTTGAACCATGGGGTGGGGCTGTACTTAGCCAGATTTCTTCAGAAGGAGAAGACCACCCAGTGGTTTACCTCAGTCGTAGGTTCCAGCCCTGGGAGGAATGCTATGCAGCTGTAGAAAATGAGTGTCTAGCTATAGTGTGGGTACTGCAGAAACTTCAGCCTTATCTGTATGGAAAAAAAATAACTGTAGTGACAGATCACAATCCCCTAACATGGTTAAACAGAGCCAGCCAGCAAAATGCCAAGTTGCTATGATGAAGCCTAGGGTTGCAAGCATATATGTCAGTGCAGCACGACAGTGGGGGTAGCAATGCTAACGCGGATGGGCTCTCAAGACAGGGAATGAGGTAATGTATACTTAGATAGCCCTAACACTCTCAAGCAAGGTTTTTCAAGGGTCACTTGAAAAACTAGCTTGAGTTCTCTGGAGGGGAGGAGATATGTGAAGATATGTGAAGGCTGCCAGCCTAGCCAGATATAATTTTGTAGATAATTGTGTCATTTGTAAATATTAATATAAGACACAGGCTTGCTCTCTTAAATGGAAGAAAATGGTGTTAAATGTTGAACGTCAAAAATGCAACAACAGTGCACTCTGCTGGAGGAAAACTAAGTCAAGCATTGTGTAATTCTTTGATCTCAAACTCGGAGCTGAAATGTCTGGATGAAGGAATTCTTGCTATTGTTTTGAGACCAGTTATTTGCTAGAATTTGCATGTATAATGTCTTTTATTGTTGTAGCTTTCTGACCAGGTGCAAGATCAAAGGAGTTGTTACACTCTGGGTTTTTGTTAACCTGGGAACCAGAGAGAAATGATGTAATCTGAAATGAGTCAGTAGTACTGTGCTATCAATTTAAGGAGAGAGAGAGACTCAGAGCATTTTGCATTTGTCTTCAGAACTTCCAACATCACCAGCACTGCTTTGCTCTATATGTAAGTTTATTTTAGAAGTGTGTTTGCTCTTAGATTTAGCTAGGAAATAGGAAGATTAGAATTATTGTTTCTCTGTACTGATGCCAGAACTATTCTACTGTATTATTTTAAGCATTTTCCTGTTATCTCTGAACTCTTGACTAACACTGTGTAGTAAAACGTATTGTCTTGTGTTCTTATTATTTATTATTAAATATTTTTAAACCTTTCAACTGTGGCAGTTTTATGTAGAGATAATTTAAGCTCTAGAGCATATTACATGTATATAGTGATACTGTCCAAGCCACTCCAAATAAGCCTTGCTGTTCAGTCACACTTACCAGTTGGATAATAATATTGCACAATAATAATTTGACACCCTTTGGTAAGGGCCTTATTGGTAGCTGATATTAGTGGGTTTTGGTGGTGATTACTACCTTATAGCCTGGACAGATGGGGAATAGCTGGAGAACCTGTGCCAGCCTTCCCCAGGAGTGTCTGTGTGCTTGTATATAACTCATATCCCAAAGTGTGTGTGTGTTAGCTACTTGGGCAGGGACACGAAGCACTAGTTGGACAGAGAGGGTGCTGGAGGTTTTAGCTTGACCACTAGGCTGAGACTGACACCCTATAGCTATGAATATGGAAAGTCTTATTGGGGATCAGGAGAGAAAGGGAGAAACCAGCCCCTGACTGACTGTGATCTCTGAGTGCTCTCAAGGGAAATTACACTTTACTGTTTGTATATTTGTTATCCTTCCCTATTTGGTCACCCCTCACTGGTGTTTGTGGTGAGGATTGAGGCTACTTGATTGCTGGGCCAGTGCACGGATGTCACTATAGCACACCATAGCACAACTACTGCTCTCCTCTCTTTTACAAATAACAACTACTTTGTATCTGCAATATTTTGAGACCTATCTAAGGCTTTTGACATGGTGTCACATACCATACTACTAGACTCCATGACTTCCCTATATTTCGCCCCTTCCACTATAGCCTGGTTTAAAAGCTACCTATCAGACAGATAATCTGCCCAGTGGCAAAACAAACTATTGCTCCTACTTCCAACCACTATAGGAGTCCCACAAGGTTCAATATTGGGCCCTCTACGCTTCTCCATATTTAATAACGACCGTCATACATCCACCCAAAATGCCACACACATACAATATGCAGATGGCTCAACTCTCATCTGCTCCACACCATCACTCACTGCCCTACTAAAGCTTACTCAGGAATCCTTTACCTCAGTGGAAGGCTGTATTACCTAACAAAACTAAATCCACCCATTAACCTTTTACAATCACATCCAAAAATGGTACTAACATCTCCCCTACTGACCACACCAAACAACTGATAATAAACTACTATTTGATGTCCATATATCAAAAACAATTAAAAAGGTCCACAAAAAAATGGGAACACTATACAGACACAGAAAACTCCTATCTGATCAGGCACGAATTACACTAGCCAAAACATACCTACTGTCTACCCTTATGTACGCTGCACCAATCCTTACCCACACAAGAAAACAGGACTTTGAATGACTTGAGTCATGTTACAATAAAATCGCCAGATTTGCTTGTAACTCCACTTTCAAACCCCATCACTGTCAGGCATTACAAGAACTTAAATGGTTAGAACTTCCTCAACTACTCAACTATCACCAATTAATACTTACCTACAATTATTGTGAATTATCCTAACAAAACCCCATCCCTAAACCAACTTCTAACCCAGTACATATCAAATCGCCCCCTCCGCTCTTCTGAAAAATCTCTCCTCTGTATCTCTAAAGCCAATAAATCTGCAGGAAAAGCTCTGTTCTCCCACAACATAGCCAGAAACGAGAACAACCTTCCCCCTACTCTGGCCTCTGCTCCTTCAATGAATTCTTGGTGGTGCCCATGCAGCACATAAAACCCCTACCTCATGTAACAATAAACAACTAACTACTCTAATAGATTTCTGTTGTTCTGCTACAAACTCAGGAATCCCTACTGCAAACCTGAAAATGTATTTTTCTATATGCATTTTAATTAAGAATTGCTTTTTTCTGTTTAAAAGTGCTTTACAGCTATTATAATTAATCTGTGTCTTGTATTGTATGTGTTAACTATATTGTTTCCAAGAAACCAAGGCAAATAAGATAAAAGATAATTCACAGACAGGAAGAACCGAACCAAAAAGCACAAAGTGCAGCTTTATTGAACAACAAACAGGTCAATAAATCAAGCGCTTTCACCAGGCAAATACCTGGCTTTCTCAAGATAAAAAGTAGTGTGACTGAAAAGTTTAAATACTTAAGCATCTGATCACATGGTACTTAATTAGTTCAACAAACATCCACTTAAGAAGGCAGTTAATTAGTAACTAAACTCAGTGAGTGAAAAGTATGCATATGAAAATGCAGAATAAAAGTTCAAATAGTGAAAACACTAAAAAATCATTTAAAAATCATTTAAAAATGATGTACAAATGTGTGCATAAAAAATTCACAAATGTGTAAGATAAAAGACATTTACTAATTGTAACAAGAAAATCATAGCTTAGCCCTTCTCAGCTTTAGTACACTGGATATATTAATGGCCTCATTGAGACCAGGGGATTTTGCAGCATTAAGTCTAAGCTGCCATAAAAGCTCTTTGTATTCAAGGCGGGCTTCCCAGTCACCTCCTCTGGCATCCTGGGTCACCTGTTCAAGAACCATAAACTTAAGTTTCATGTCAGGGCAAGAAGCAAGATGTTTAAAAAAAGCATTAGTGTTCTTCTTTTTTGTAATGTCATATTGATGTTCATAAATTCTTTTTCTAAGGGGTCTCTCAGTCTTCCCTATGTAGAAACTGCAACATTCTGTGCATAATCCTAAATACACCACCCCTTTTGCTCCACAGTTGTAATATCGGTCAGCGTCAAATCTAAATTTTCTAGATGGAAGATAAAAAGAACTATCATTCATGATAAAGGAACACTGCTTGCATGCCCCACATTTATAGGTACCAAGTTTAGGGGAACAATGCCTTGAATCTGATAGATGCTTTCTTTCAAATAACCCTTTTAGGTTAATATCCCTTCTAGTCACAAATTTGGGACGTTCCTGAATTATCCCTTTAAAGTCATCGTGTAGCGTCAAAAGTGGCCAGTGTTTAAGCACTGTGTGTTCCACCAGTTGGGAATCCTGTGAAAATGTGTGAATAAAATTATTATGCAAGTTAAAGTATTCCAAATTCTCAAACGGCTCAACTTGCTGAAAGCCACTACCTAACAGCGGAAAATACTTGGTTTGTCTATTATCTGTCACTTCTTGGGCCATGTTGTTAACCAAGGAAGCAGGGTAACCTCTTTCTAAAAAAAGTTTTGTTAAAAACTCAACTTCTTCAAGAAAATATTCATCAGTGCTAGACATCTTAGATGCATGAATGAATTGCCCCTTAACCAAGCCCTTCTTCTGGTGAAATCGGTGACCACTGTCAAAATGAAGGTATGAATTAGAAAAGATGGATTTCCTAAATACCTTGGATTTAAAGGTGTGATTACAGTAGTCCTTCTGTATTGATATATCCAGGTAGTTCAGTACGTCCTTACTAACATTGTAAGTGAAAGATAGAAAGTGTGTGGTAGAATTAATATAACTCATGAACTCAAGAAAGTTGCTCAGGGTTCCTTTCCACTATAGGCAGATGTCATCAAGGTATCGCTTATAATGGACTATGTATTGTACCCAATCTGTGGAAAATATAAAATTGTTCTCCCAGTAATGCAAAACTATGTTGGCGTATAATGAGGCACATGCAGCGCCCATCACAACCCCCTTTTTCTGTTTAAACAGTTCTCCATTGAAAAAAAGAAAATTATTATCGAGAACAATTTCCATAAACTCAACAATTAAGCTGATTGTGTTGGAACTAAGGCCGAATTCAGAGGCCAAAACTTCATTGAACCACTCTAATCCAATAGAGTGTGGGATGCTGGGGAACAGTTCTACAATATCAATGGTTGTCATAAGTAAATCAGGATGAAATAACCTAATTTCTAAACCCTTGAGAAAATCCCAAGAATACTTGCATACATGCTGTAGCGTAGAAGAGAATTTCTTTGTAATGTGGTCAATAAACTTGCCCAACGGTTCAGTGATACCTCCAGACCCCGAGACAATAGGTCTAAATCTCATGGGGTCTAAACCTTTATGGGTTTTGGGTATTCCAAAAATTACTGGGGTCCTAGGTTTATTGACGTGTAAATAGTTGTATAACCTTTCGTTAATAACTCCCTGTAATAGGTGGTCCGATAACAAAAAATTGATCTTGGAATAGGCTAAATTTAACTCGTTCCTAGAAATCAATTCATACTGCTCAGGATCCTGCAACATGTTGTGGAGGTAGGTGTCATATGCAAAATTATACATCAGGACCACCCCCCCTCCCTTGTCAGGTTTCATCACCCTAACACCGTCCTGAATAAGGGACTTAATTAAGTGCTGTGACTTAGAGTCCAAATTATTAGATGGAGATTGTGTTCCACTAAAACACTGCTTTCTTAAATCCATTTCCACCACCTCCTCAAAAACCTTAAGAGAGGGGTGTAGAGGGGGATTGTAGGTACTAGCCCTTGCTAGCTCTTCTTTTGTGTGTGGTTGTCCCTTAAATTGTAATGCTAGATTTAAATGTCTGACAAATAACTTTAAATCCACTAAAGCATCAGTCAACTTTAAGGGGCGTAGTGGAACAAACTTGAAACCCTTAGTAAAAAGCTCAAAATAATCCGAAGTTATTACTAAATCAGTGAAATTAAATATAGTAAAATTATCTTTTTTTATTATAGTGTACTTGTTGTCAGATGATTCAAGTAGTAAGTCAGAAGGTTCAGATCCTAGCATGTTACCTATCTGCGCTCCCTGTTCCATCCTTGCCACTGGTGGGTGATGCCCTGCCCCCTGGTCTGCCCGGGGGATAGTGAAAATCCTGAAAGCTGTTTTTATTGGTCTTCTGAGATAATCTTTCACTTCTCCTAGGCAAATCAGTTGTTAGGGTACCCTGAGCATCTACAGTGTCATAGTTGTTAGCACCAACCTCTTTGGTGTTAAATTTACCCTTGCCAGGACCCGGATAAGCCCTTCCGTCCCTGTATTCAATGAGATCATGTTCAAGCTTTCTTATTTTCCTATTAACTATTTTAATACAGTATTGATCAGCTTCATCAAAAATATTATCATAATTCCTTTTAATACTTAAAAAGTTCTTATTTTTAACAACGGAATTATTTAACGTATTCACTTCCTTTAACAAAGTATCGGCTTTCGCCTCATAATCCTCAATCATAAAATTCAACATTTCTAGGCCGACTTTATGAAACAAAGCAACCAATTTGTTGTACAGTTCAGAGCCAGGGAGAGCACTATTTGGAAATTTGTAGCAACGTAGTCCTTTCGGAACACGTTGCACCCGAACACATTCTTTAAGATAATCTATTTTCAACTGCGTGCTTTTATAAGCATATAGCTTGTCACTTAAATTATTAAATTCGTTCTCTGCACCAACATGAGAATTTGTTGTAGTTAAGACAGTACCTTGTTTAAAAAGAAATGTCCGCTCAGTCCAGGCACTAAAACTAAAATCTTTTTTAGAAGATGCCAAACTGGTAGCATAGTTGGTGTGTTTACTTCCGGACTTCTCCTGTAGATCGGTGTTGCCCAATAAGATCTTGCCAGGAAGTTCCGTTTGCAGTAAACCATTCAATCCTTGTTTCGGTGATAATGTAGATTTCTTCCTACAGTCTAATTGTTGATTGCCAGGAGGTATACTAGCAGGATCGTTGGAACCCAGATTCAGTGAATTGTTTAACTGAGTCAACAAAAACAGTACCTGCTTAAACTCCCCATGTGTTACCAGAGCTTCATCTGATTCACATCTAAGTAGAAGTGGTGTCTCCTGAAAATTGGTCTGGTCCAATCCTTCAGCCATGGAAATGTAAACCGAGAAATAACTTCCAAGAAACCAAGGCAAATAAGATAAAAGATAATCCACAGACAGGAAGAACCGAACCAAAAAGCACAAAGTGCAGCTTTATTGAACAACAAACAGGCCAATAAATCAAGCGCTTTCACCAGGCAAATACCTGGCTTTCTCAAGATAAAAAGTAGTGTGACTGAAAAGTTTAAATACTTAAGCATCTGATCACATGGTACTTAATTAGTTCAACAAACATCCACTTAAGAAGGCAGTTAATTAGTAACTGAACTCAGTGTGTGAAGCCCGCCTTGAATACAAAGAGCTTTTATGGCAGCTTAGACTTAATGCTGCAAAATCCCCTGGTCTCAATGAGGCCATTAATATATCCAGTGTACTAAAGCTGAGAAGGGCTAGGCTATGATTTTCTTGTTACAATTAGTAAATGTCTTTTATCTTACACATTTGTGAATTTTTTATGCACACATTTGTACATCATTTTTAAATGATTTTTAAATGATTTTTTTAGTGTTTTCACTATTTGAACTTTTATTCTGCATTTTCATATGCATACTTTTCACTCACTGAGTTCAGTTACTAATTAACTGCCTTCTTAAGTGGATGTTTGTTGAACTAATTAAGTACCATGTGATCAGATGCTTAAGTATTTAAACTTTTCAGTCACACTACTTTTTATCTTGAGAAAGCCAGGTATTTGCCTGGCGAATGCGCTTGATTTATTGACCTGTTTGTTGTTCAATAAAGCTGCACTTTGTGCTTTTTGGTTCGGTTCTTCCTGTCTGTGGATTATCTTTTAACTATATTGTTACTTGTACGGAGCTTTTCGCCCCAGGCCTCTGCTGTAAATGGATCTGTGTCCAGTCGGACTATCCCGGTAAACAAATGTAAAATAAATAAATAAATATGCAACAAAGTCTAGAAGATTTAGGATCTTCAGTTGGAAGTGTTTACATAGGTATTTTTATACCCCAAGAAGACTCCAAAGAATTTTCCTCAGTTAAACGGCAGGTGTTGGAGGTGTGATGGGAAGGAAGGAGGTAATTAGGAACATATTTTCTGGGAGTGTAATGAGTTGGAAAACTTTAAAGAATCCCTGCAGACTGCTCTGTCAGAGATACTGGGTGAGAAAATTGGTGTAACTGAGAAAATCACAGCAACAGTTAACTGGACTTGAGTAAAACAGTGTCGGTATGTCTATTAAGTATTTCGTAAAAATAAAAAAAAAACAGACATTAAAAGCACAGAAGGAGAGTTAACAACAAATATATTTTAATTATAAACAGCAGGGTAAGTGCTTTCACGATAAAACATATCGCTTCATCAGTCCATATTACAATGTAGAACTCTACATAAATATATATCAAACCCAAGCCAATTAAATCACAATAATACAAACCCTCCCATTAAAACAAATTAAGGAAATTAGCAAACATCTCATCATTCACTCCAGCCAAATAACAATGCAACTAAGCAATAATAACAGGAAATAAAGGAAAAAATGTACACATTAAAAATATACATATTAGAAAATGCAAATATAAATACATAACAAAAAATGACTTATTTTGCAGCCCTCAAGATCTTAAAACAGGTTTTAAAGAACCATGACCATTAAACCCAGAGCCCCTGTCAGAGTTCATCCTAAGAATCCGTTATAATTCAGATCTCTTAGTTTTATTTCTCAAATCACCAATTCATGAGCTCATAAAAATCCTATCAATCACCATGAATCTGAGTTCATGGGAAACCACTTTCTCAATGACATGCTTAGCTAAGGCATTGCACTTATTTTGAATCCTAATATAATAAAGGTATTCTCTCATATATTCCTTAAGGCTATGATTCATCTTTCCCACATAGAATGATGAACAGACAATGCAGTGTGCTAAGTAAACCAGATCCCTGATATCATAGTCAGCCATAACCTTAAACTCAAACCTAGTACCAGTGTCCGGATTCATGAATTGATTACTACTATCAATATAGGCACAAATATTATACTTCCTACATGAATAGGTACCCGGGACTTCATTAGCTATTCTAGGCTTCCTAAACCCAGGCAGTTTACATGATTCACATATCTAGTACACAGCTTAGCATGCCACACTGCTTTATGCATACAAACATTTCATAGGGCCATCTAAATGGTAATTGCAAACACTGTGCTGTGACACCATATGGCTACATATGTAGTGTGGCCATAGGTAGTAACCATGACATGTTCTTACATTCTTGCAGGTGATGCTATATACCCACTGAAGCCCTGGCTTATTACACCTCTGTAGGACCACCTCTGTTTGAACACCAGTATTACAATGAAAATGTACAAACCTGCAATCTCATGAAGCATGTGCTCAGCCTGCTCAAAGCCCACTTCTGCTGCCTCAACATGGTTGGTACACTTCAGTATGCTCTAGCCACAACCTTCAGGATCTTTTTGCATGTGACGTGCTGCATGATATGATGGTGACAAGACAGATTGGTCAGACCCAGGATACTGGTACAATAAGAGTGTGAACACACATGGCCAGCAGGCAAGGTGCATTAGCAGCATCATCCAGTGAGAATGAGGTGGCAGAGCAACACTAGGCAGCTACACACATGCTCATCATCCTATGAGAATGAGGTGGCAGGTCAGCACCAGTTAGTTACAAACCCACTCTCCCAGACACTGATGGGGGCAGTACACTGCAGCATATTTCAAGCAGCGATGCTTGGCTCAGATTTACTGGCCCTGATGAACATATAGTGACAGTGCATTGTCACTCAGATCAAACATGATGCATGTAGCAATAATATTAGGCTATGTTTGTTAGTATGTGCTTGAGCCTCACTGGGAATCATACATTCCAGCATTTAATAAACAGGAGGGAGGGTGTCATAAGTCACAATCATCATTATTTGTACAACTGGCTAGGAACACAATGACACATCTTCCAGCCTGCACAAAATGGATGGGGTATACCACAGGAGTCCAGGATGGGAAACAAGGTGGTGAGTTATCTATGTCATATTTTATGTTCTCCTGTGATTTGCTGGGGGTCCAACTATGTGACAGTTACCTGATTCTGGACAACTTTAACTACCCATCTATAGAGTGGAAGACCTATTCTAGCTCAAACATGAATGCCCAGAAATGCCTCAACTTTGTCAATGACAATGCATTGGATCAGCAGCTCATTAACAGGGACATTGACAACCTCCAAATACTTGACCCCACACAATCTGGCTTTGTCAAGGGGAGGTCATGTCTGTTAAATCTGGTCGACTTCTTTGAGACTGTCACCAAAGCCATGGATGAGGGGAAGACAGTGCGCACCACCTACCTTGACCTGGCCAAGGCCTTCGACACTATTCCCCACTTGGGCAGAGTAAACAAACTCGTTCAACTAGGCATCAATCCATATGTTATCAGATGGGTAGCAAACTGGCTCGATGATAGAACCCACTTAATCAAAATAGGGGAAGCCACTTAAAACAGTAGAGCTGTAATGAGTGGTGTACCCCAGGGATTAGTGTTGGGGCCTCTGTTATTCAGGATATACTTCTCTGATTTGCAGGCGAAAACCAGTGGGCTATGGCTGACCAAGTTTGCAGATGACTGCAAGCTGAGCACAGTCATAAATTCCCCAAGTGATGTGGATATCCTTCAAGAGGGTCTCACCCAAACAAATGACTGGTACCAGAAATATGGTCTCAAGCTGGATATCAAAAAATGCATCATCATCCCCTTTGGGGAGAGTGACATCCCCACATATTATCACATTAATAACAATGTCCTAAGCACGCAATCAGTTGTGAGGGATTTGGGCCCCCAGGTTGATAGCAACCTGACTTTTGACCACCGTGTAGCTTCCGTTGTATGGAAAGCTTTCTACATGGCACACTTCATAAGTAAGGGTATCTCATCCAGGGACAAGGAGATGGAAACAAGGACATTGGCAACCTCCAAACAGTTGATCCCAGACAGTTTGGTTTTGTCAAAGGGAGTTCATGCCTGTTAAACTTGGTAGCCTTCTTCAAAACCCAAAGCCATGGATGAAAGGAAGACAGTGCATACCACCTACCTTGACCTAGCCAAAGCCTTCAACACTATTTCCCACTCAGGCATAATAGATAAACTCTCCTAGCTAGGCATCAACCCATATGTTACCAGATGGGTAACTAACTGGCTCACTGATAGAACCCATTCAGTTAAAGTAGGGGAAGCCACCTCTAGTAGTAGACCCATAACAAGCGGTATACCCCAAGGATCAGTCTTGGGACCTTTACTGTTTGGAATATACTTTTCTGAGGTGCAAGCCAAAACCAGTGATCTCTGGCTGACCAAGTTTGCAGATGACTGCAAGCTGGGCACTGTCATAAATTCCCCTAGTGATTTGAAGATCCTCCAAAAGGGCCTTAACCAAACTAATGACTGGTGCCAGAAGGATGGCCTCAAACTGAATGCCAAGAAATGCATCATTATCTCCTTTAGAGAAAATGGTATCCCCATTAATTATCACATTAATAACAATGTACTAAGCATGCAATCAGTCATGAGGGACATGGGCACCCAGGTTGATAGCAACCTGACTTTTGACCACCACATTGCCTCCTTTCTAAGTAAGGCTTTTTACATAGCCTACCTCATACATAAGGGTATTTCATCCAGGAACAAGGAAGTCATAACATCCCTGTACTCCTCCCTTATCAGACCTATTATTGAGTACAATGCCCCCTTTGGCATGTACCTTGCCAAGCACATGCAGCAGTTGGAGAGACCACAGAATTTCTTGACTAGAAAAATCCAGGGTCTCAAACACCTATCCTATACAGATAGGCTTAAAGCCCTGTCCCTCTACTCAGTATCATACAGACTGCTGAGAGGGGACCTGTGTCTGGCATACAAGGCCATCTCAGACTCAGCCTTGATGGAGATGCTGCATATTCGTAAGTCAAACTCCACTCACGCAACCTGCACGCAAGGTCTCAACCTGGTCCGTAACATTAATAGAACTTGTTGGTGGGATAGATAATGACTCCCCCGTCTGTGGAATAGACTCCCTCTCCATGTCAAGCAGAATACCTCACTAGACCTCTTTAAGAGGAACCTGGAGAACTGGATGGGAAACAGAAAATATACCCTTGGGATCCCACCCATGTCTCTGCTGGAAAGGAAAAACAGGTGATAACATTGTGGGAACATTGGCAAAATTCTTGGCTAGGCTTATAAGGGCCTCTCGGCTAATAGCCCAGTATCATCCTATGAACCTATGATGCAGAAGCAGGTGTCCAAGGGTGAGAAGACATTCTATGTCATGCACAATATCCACCTGTAATATGTGGGGAGTCACTACATGACCACAATCTGTGACCACAATACTGAATTGTGGCACTAGGACTGCTGGTCCCCCCTTGACAGGTATGGTGTGCTGCAGGACTACAACATAGATTATGGCTGAACATGAGGTGTCCTACCACTGGACAGTGAGAGTCATGGCCTCCCACGATTACAGGTGGCAGTGAGGTACATGTCCAGGTGCAGGTGAGTCCTGTGTACTCACAGATAGCCTCCTTACATAGTTCTCACTTTTTTAATTTCTCCAGGTCTTTTGGGTTTCTATTTCCATAATGGGAATGGACCCCATTCCTAAGTCAAAGTATGATTAAAGTTCATGAAATTAATATTGTTTCAGTCTTTGATGTTAGCCAAAAATGCTCTTTGCAGTACTTGCAATGTACCCAGTAATGACTCCTTCTGCTATTTGTACAGGGTTACATGGATTGGTAACATATTTAAATATGATTGTAAATTCTTTTTTATAAGACACCGTCTCTCCTATTACTATTAAAACTGTCTGGGTATCCTTCTTCCACATTGCCCTTGTTTCTGTCTGCGAACCCTGGTATTTTATGACTTTTTGTCTCTCTGTACATAAGACACTGTAGTCACTGGGTGCAACAATTTCAATATTCAATGCTACTTTTGTCTTCTTTTCATGTACTACTATATCTGGTTTTCTTGCATCTACTTTTGAACTGTTGGTAATGGGTGATACCACGTGAAATAAACATCATTTTCTATAATCCTTCATGGCTCATGTTTCCAATGTTTTTCAGCTACTTCAGTGTTGTGTTTGCACAATCCCCAGTGCAGCAGTCTTGTTACATTATTATGCTTTCAGTATATAGTGCTTCTGCCATTATTATATCACAACCAGCAACAAGATGTGTGACTGTTTCCAATTCTGTTTTACAAAACATACAGTTGTCTGTTTCTCCCACATGTTCAATGGACTTTGTAAAAAAACGTGTATATAGTCCACTGGCTTAGGGCACTAATATTAACCTTTCGTCTTTTGGTTTAAATTCACCTCTCCTTAACCATTCCTTCATTCACTCCTGATCAACATGAGGTTGTAACAGGAGTTTTCCATACTTACAACTATATTTATGCATTTTCCACATTTCTTGTCTTCTCATCTGATTATTCACCTTATATTCTTTCTTTTGTTTTTCTGGCACATTCATTTTGTCTATTTCTAGTTTGATTTCCATTCCCTCTGACATCTATATGCTTTTGCTAAACTAAGCAGGGAAGTCATCTTAGACTTATTCTCCTCATGTTTTAAAAATTTTCACTGTGTTTGGATCTGGTGAGGTCAGCTGATATGTATGCAGTCCTATAATTGCAGATCTATACATGTAATCAATTTTGAGGAGGTCGATACCTCCTTCAGAATGGGAAATATATAGTCTTGGTATACACTGATTTTTATAAGTCATTTGATAAGCATGAAGCATCCTTCTTGCTTTCCTGTCCAACTGATCCAACACCTTTGGGGCCAGTCAGTCACTTCAAAAGAGGGAGGTTGGTATAGTGGTTGAGATATTTGCCTTACAGACACAAGGTGCAGGGTTTGATTTTCACATGGCTTAATTGCCTAGGCTTAAAATGACCCACAAGGGCAGTTAGCCTAGTACTAATCTATGAACCAAAACTGTAAGTCAGGACAGGAAGAGCAAATTGGTTTATAGACTTTGTTCCTAGATGACAGCATTGTTTTCAGTATTAGTTTTAGTCTTCTAAAATATTCCTTACTAAGTTTTATTTGCATTTGTCATGTTTATTGTTGATCCTTCACCAATTGCCAAATATTTATATACTCCCTCTTGATCAAGTTCTTTTATATCACATTCCTGTGCCAGGCTGATGTTTTCATGGTGCTGCAGCTTTTCTGTTTTAACTGAAAAAGTTTTGACCACTTGCAGTTGTGCTTTCAGTTCCTCATCTGATGAAGTATACCATTTTAAATAATCCACAAAAAGAAGATAAGCAGCCTTTCCACAGTTGATTTCTGGGAGCCAAATTGTAGCCATGACCTAATCCGTTAAGTAGTCAGTTTAATGGGTCAAAGGCAAGACAAAAGAGCAGCGGTGGCAAAGAGTCATAATGGAATATCCCTCTTTGAATTTTTATCCCTGGAATAATAATTTGTCCGTTATCATGGCTTATCTGCAAAGTGGTGTGCCACTGTTGCATGGTCGCTGTAATGTAATAGATCAGTTTAGAGTGTATCTTATACATTTTAATCATGTTTATCCATGAATTTAGAATACTGTCAAATGCTTTTTTGTAGTCTATCCATGTCATACTTGGATTCTTCCCCCTTTTACAGTTCTCCATTATGGCTTTATTTAACAACAAATGATCCTTCATTCCATATCACTTTTCTTTTGTTACCCTTTTGTTCTATTGCCATGACTGAGTATTCTTCTAAATGACTATAAACTCTGTCAGCATCAATTCTAGTGTATAGTTTATATGTCGTCAAAAGGCAAATTATTGGTCTGCAGTTTTTAAAGGTCTATATTAGTTCGCTGAAGTCACTCTTCAGCGAACATTCATTCATCAACCTGTATTCCACGCAAATCACTTCCACGATTTGCTGAATACTCCCAGGGCAAAGAACTACTTGCCCTGCAGCACAATGGACCCAAATCCAGATAAATCTAATCCACCAAGTGGGGATCTTTGCCCCCCCACACCCTCCTAACTCTATATACTAATCATGAGATTGCACTGAAGTGGAGAAAAGGGCACAGTTGTGCTACAGGGCAAGTATTTCTTTTCTCTGGGAGTATTCAGTAAATCACAGAAGTAATTTTCACTGAATATGGTCGATGAATCTCTGTTCACTAAAGAGTGACTTCAGCAAACTAATATAGACCCATTTTTAGAACAGCTTGCAGGCTTGCTCTTAAGTAGAAGTATTGTTTTTCCTGTTGTCAAACAGATTGGCATCTGTTCTGGGTGCCCATATAAATAGTTCTTACTCATGACTAAATCTTCATGTAAAGATGTTAATACTTTTAGCCAGAAGTTAAGTAGTGCATCTGGGCCTGGGGTTTTCCAATTAAGATGGTGCAGTGGTGCAGCAGTAGCATTGTGGCCTCACAGCAAGAGATTCTCTGATTCAATTCTCACCTGGGGTGCCTTCTGTGCAGAGTATGGGTGTCTTCTCTGCATTAGTGTGGGTTTTGTCCGGGTACTCCGTTTTCCTCCCATGTTACAAAGACATGTGTCTGGAGTGTTTCTCCTTGGGCCTCCGCTGAAAATTGGCTTGTTCCAAGTCGGACTTTCCTGGTTAACAAATGTTAAACAAACTAAATAAATAAATAAAAAAGAGCTTTTCTTAACTTGGTTTCAATCTCTCTCTGGCTATTATTTCATCCCATTTCATATCCTGTGCATTTCAACTTCTTATTCTTTCTTTTACTTCTTCTATCCCTTCAGCATCTTTGTTATGTTCCATAGGATCTTCATGGATATTTCTCCAAAATGTATCTATTTTTTCTTTTTTGGTGGTGTTTCAATTCTTTTTGCCTTGTTTCCTACTTCTCCATAAAACTTCTTTAGGGTCATCAATAAATTGCTTTTTTGTACTTATATTTATCTACATATCTTCTAAGTTTTTTTGCCTGTGCTGATATTTATAGTTTATTATTTGGAAAGTGCACGCCAGATGTTGATCTGTTCTGATACTGTTTGTCTTTTCAGCTTTTTCCCGGTTAGGGGTCACCACAGCAGAACTCTGGTCCGCTAATGATTGGCAGTAGATTTTTATAGTGCCGAGTTACCAGCCTGACGTCCAAACTTCAGCAAAGGCAGGCTCATTCACACATGTCGTTCAAATGTGATTCGACCACGGGGAGGACATGCAGACTCCACACAGAAGGCACTCCAGCTGAGAATCGAACAGGAGAACCTCTTGCTGTGGGGCAACAACACTATAAGCAATGCTTTTATCACATCTATCTTTCTGAGTACTTTTGGTGATCTGTTCCCTCCTCTATACTCTTCTAACCTTGACTCTTCTTGTCCTATTTACTTTATAATTTTCTCTAATCGATACTTCCATGATGGCATTTGATTTCTCCCTTTCCTTTCCCTTATTGTAAGATTTATCTATTATTAATTTAGCTGCACAGCAATATATCCTATTTACTTTTGTTATATTGCATGAATCTCAATGGACACTCCTAATTATTGTGTTCATTTGTTTTAAACTTCTAACTTTTTGGGTTTTATTGAATTTCTGTAGTCTATTTCTTTCATTGATCTTAATGTTTGTCCATCTCTATTAAATCTAGCAACTCTTCTACTATACAATGACCCCCCATTAATATTCAAAAACGTGCATGCTGATTGGTCAGCGTGCATGTTGTAAATCAGAGTTATATTAATGAAAAAAGGTCCGGTCGCCCGGACTTTTTCCATTACTATAAATCTTTTTTTTACAGCAACGGAGAACACAAGATCTCCATTGCTTCACACTGGCTCGCTATGTTAAACGAGTTTAACATAGTGAGACAGCTTTAAAAAAAGCAACAGAGATTCTCTGATGCTTTTTTTAAAGCTGTCCCGCTATGTTAAACTCCTTTAACATAGCGAGACAGTTTGTAAAAAGCAACGGAGATCTTGGTTTCTCCGTTGCTTTCTTTCAAAACTGTCTCGCTATGTTAAATTGGTTTAACATAACAAGACAGCTTTAAAAAAAGCAACGGAGACTCCATTGTTTTTTTTTAAAGCTGTCTCGCTGTGTTAAACCCATTTAACATAGCAAAACAGTTTGTAAAAAGCAACGGAAATCTTGCTTTCTCCATTGCATTTGCCCACGGCTCTGATGTACTGTGCAGGCATATGCATGCGCAGTACTTCAGAATTGCCGCAGAATACCAGACAGCTGCGGAAAGGCAGCAAGGAGGCATTATACAATGCCATTATTTAAGAAAAGTAATTATTTTTTTTTCTTAAATAATGTCATTGTATAATAGCAATAACCCACTTCTGGGTGTGGGTAATGCTGGATTTACCCACGGTTGGCTTTGTTTGGCCACTCGAGCTTCACCCTTGTGACCAAACCACACCAACTGTGGGTAAATCCAGCATTACCCACACCCAGGTGTGGGTTATTGCTATATTAGATCATTTTCTTCTAAATTGAGGCCACATTCTTTGTTCACCATTTCCTGTCAGTATTCTACAGAAACTTCCAGATGATCTTTCTCCACATTCTCTTCAGTTTCATCCTGTGCCATCTGTTGCTCTTTCATATAGGAACTTACTGGCCTATCACTTCACAACGCTGACAGCATCAAAGTTGCCACATCTCCTGTTCCTTCCCTTGCTGTGCAGTTTCAACTGAACGTTTGTACTGGTTTCGTATGGAAGGCTCCAAAGTATCTTCATATGGCAACTGATCAGATGTTTCCCACTCCACTGGTTTCTCCTTAATTTGGGGATCCATTGCTTTATTTTACTGTGATGTTATCAGAGTTAGATCTTCTACACTATATCCTTCATTTCACAGGTAATTCATAAACTCAGTTTCTACTTCTATTTAACTTCTCCATTACTGATTCTTTTTTCTACATTTCCTCTTTGTTTTCTTGTTTTTTTGCATTCTAAACTTTCTTATCAGGATGCCTTTGTTTGTATTTCTATTGAAATATCTTTAGTCCTGCTCTTTTTGTATTAATTCGTTTTGCTTTCTCCTTTGCACAAACATTGCACCATATTAAATCTCTTTCTTTCCCACGCCCATATATCTTCTGCTCTTCCTGCTTTTTTTTTACTTTGGGGACTCATTCTTCCATCATGCTGTGATATAACCTGTGTTAGACTTTAAATTCTTTAGTTTTCTAGTGTTCCATAACTTCAGCTCCAATTTTTTTTAACTTCTACTTTTCTAATCTTCTGTTCTACATTCCCTGTTTGTGATCTTATTTTTTGTATTGTGAAATTTTCCATACATGAATGCTTGTCTGTATTTCCCTTCAAATATCTTTGGGGCGGTTTTCTTGTATTGATTAATTTGGCTTTCTCCTTTGTATAAATATTGTACCATATCACATCTCTCTTTCTTCCCCATGTCCATATTTCTTTTTTATATGTTTCAAAAATCTCAAGATTTTGTTGTTTATATGTTTGCACTTCCTCAGTCGCTTGTGTTTTTTGAAAAGGTCCAAGGTTTCTTGGCCTATATAATGTTTGAAGCTTCTAACAGTTTTTCTTATGCAAGTATTTTTCTTGCCTCTAATGTCTCTTTTAAGCTTTTTGCATATCTTTTGTCTGGACATTCTGAGCTTCTTGCATAATAGTAACAATACACAATTTATTTCTTATCCTCAATAGTACACTCTGTCTGTATGGCTGTTTTGTGGCCTATCAGTTGTTGTGATTTTTGTGGACTTTTACCTCCTTCTACAACAAGGGGGCCATATTCTCTATGGGCCTGTCCTGTCCTAGCCCCATTGTAGGAATGTTTCCATGTCTTCAGGTTTCTACACTGTCATTTTTTGCATTCTTCCCACCTGCATGCCTATCAGGAATGGACGCATTTTTATCCTGGGTCTTGCGCACCCAGCTATCTTTTTTATTTTTTAACCTACTTCTGTCCATAATATATGCTATATAAAATACAGTCTATGTATCAGTGTCTTCTTGGTGAGAGTTTATGAAAAACAGGGTTCACCTCATGAAATGACTCACCAAGACTTGAGTATAAATTCAGTTCCAGCAACACTACTCTCCTTTGCCTGCTGATTTATTATCTCTCTATTTGGATGCCTCCAGTATGTGTTTGCCCTGACCTTGGACATCAGTGCTGGTAAGTGTGTTGATGCTGGTATGGGAAATCTTCTGCATGGAAGTTGAGATGAAAATAGTGTATGGCAAAACAGACCTCAAGAGACCAATCATTACTGGGTTTCTGGGCTCCATGGCCTCACAGATACCACATAACACAGCAGTGATGCCCACAGTAGACTGGATTGCAGAAATTGCATCTTGGTGATACCGTGGTATAGCTGCTGATTGATTCCAACTGCTTCTCACATGTCAGGAGCAACCTATGACACATGATGTCAGGCAGACACACCTGCAAGGCTACAAAATGGCGCCTATACCCACGTCAGATGCAGTGTGTAAACTCACAGCTGCAGATCTATGAGCATCTCTTCTTATAGGAGCCATGCTGATGACAGTTCCAGTCACCATGGTAACTGCCTTCCATATGGCACTACTGCAGTATGTTGAAGGAAAAGACATGTAGGCATATGACCGTTACACTCCATGCTATAGGCTGACATACAGTTTGACAGGCCATAGCAATTGTGCAATAGCGACAGGCACATGCAGGCTCAGTTTGTCCTTATATTGTGGAGTATCTTGTTGTCAGTACCTTCTAAAGAGATGAGACACATTCATGCACACATATTCATGTCGCCAGCTCTTAGTGCTGTGAATTCTAATGGAAGGGAGCGGATATTTGGAAAGGTAGAAAAAAACAAAGCTTTCCATTCATTCTACAGTTCAACTTAACAAATGTAAAATTCAGCTTAGAAGATGACAGTGTGCCTTCTGAACTGTGCAGGTTTATACCTATTAACGCAACACATAGGCAAATTAGGCCAGGATGCATACATGTTTATGAATCACTATCCCCATGCATGTCAATGAATCACTATACCCAAGCATGTCTATGAATCCCTATACCCTTGCATGTTTATAACTCGCAATCATTTTCTGTGATGCAGTATTGGGACAAGGTGCAGTCTACTGCCTATGCTTAGCTGTTGCAGTGTGGGAGTCACATGCTAATGCTGGAGACCTACACAGGTACATGTGCTGCTCTACTTCACAATTAGCCGCAGTGCAGAAATTATGTTGCAGGTATGATTCCCAGACCACCATCTTCTTTTTTTTTTTGAACTAGAAACCTTTTCATTGAATTTCTATTTAGTGCAGGCAGAGATATCAAGAAAAAGATGTGGAGAAAACATATTCAGGTAATACACAGAAAAGAATGCTAACTGGAAAATGCAACTATATGCAAACAACACATTCATATTCTTCTTGCTGTATCTTAAACCATTCTCTATTCCAGGGTCACAGACCCCCCCCTCCCTTGCCATTGATGTTTTATTGATTTTATCTTGCTATTCCTATTTGGGTTTCCAGGGTGTCATCTTGTTCCTCTTGAAGGTGCCACTATTTTCAGCAAAGAAAATTTTGAAGACCGGCAACTATGGCTTATGCCTGCCAGATGTTGCCTGCATGGTGTGTCAAGGACAGCAAGATACTCTCTATCCATTTACTCTCTCCTCCTTTTACTCCCCAGCACCACCTTACATCCCACTTCCACAACATCTCAGCTTCTCTAATTCCCTCCCACCCTCTCTTTCTCTTAAAAGTAAAACTTTTCCCTATCTCAAACAATAACTACAAACTTAAACCAAATCACTACCAGCCTCTTCTATCAAAATACAAAACTAATAAACATATCCCCAATCCCACTTTTCTTCACTTAGCTGGTGATATACACCCCAGTCATGGTCCAAACTTCTCTCCTACAAATCACCCATGCACCAACAACAAATCCTCTAATAAAAACCTCAAGTTCCTCACTATCAATGCCCAAAGCTTAAAAAATAAATTAACCCTCTTCCATGCCTGGCTCACTCACAACTCTCCTGACATAGCAGCCATCTCTGAAACCTGGCTAAAACCTCACAGTAATGACTCTGAATTCCTACCACCAGGATTTCATTCTCTCCGATCTGACCGCCCTAATAGAAGAGGTGATGGAGTTGCTTTAATCTACTCCAACCTCTTGACTATGACCCCATACCCTAACCCCATCCCTTCTTTCAATAATGCTGAACTAGTAATTGGCATACTAAAAATAAACAACCACAAAAACATCTGCATTATTTCCCTCTATATTCCTCCTGGTAACAATAACAATACACTGGAAGACATCCTCTCATGGTCCTCCTCCAATATTAAGCTAGAAACCTTCATTTTGGGAGATGTAAATATTGACTGGGGAAAAATCAGTAACCCTAATCCCTCCATAACTATCAACCTATTCAACTTCACTCAGCTTACTAACTCCATTACTAGACCTAACAAAACTAATCCCCCTGGCACCATACTTGACTGGATCCTAGTATCTCATCCTAACAAAGTTATAAAATCTGGTGTCACTCCTGACCCATTAGGAGACCACCACCCTGCCTTCTCCATTCGAGCCACTCCCACCTCCCCACACTCTCACCACTACATTCAAACTCGTAACCTAACTAACTTTAATCCTACTTCTTTCTCTAACTCCCTAAAGCTAACTAACTGGAACCCCCTAAAAACACTGCCATTAGATGAAGCCGTTGACTATTTAAATTCTACATTCATAACTGTCCTTAACTCCCTAGCTCCTATAAGAAGAAAAAGAGTTAAAACAAAAACCACCCCTTGGCTCACCAATGATACAAAAAAGATTATGCTACAAAGGGATAAAACTTGGAAAGCCTACCTTACACACAAACAGCCTGAAATCTTCCTTAAGTTTAAGCAGTTAAAAAACCTTGCCAAAAATCTAGTCATTACAGATTAAAAAGTCTTACTACATCAAACTACAAGAAAACCATGCAAGAAATCCCAAACAATTCTGGAATTCTATTAATTCCCTCCTTAGGCGAGGTAAAAAAAAAACAATCCCTGTCCTGATACCAGCACATCTGACCCAGAAATTACCTCACTATTCAATTCCTTCTTCACCTCTTCCATCGCTGAGCTAACCAAGACTTTCACCAACTATAACCCTCCTCCCCTACCTGCTCAATCTTCCCTTCCCTTCCCTACCCCCCCTTTCGAACTCAAACATGTATCCACCGACCTAATAAAGAAACTTCTCCATAAACTAAAGCCTTGCTCCAATGCCCCTGACAGCATTCCATCTTCCTTCCTAAAAACAGCTTCTGATGCCATTGCTCTACCTATCAGCATCCTAATTAATAGGTCTCTACTCAGATCCTATGTACCTAAACTATGGTGCTCTGCTTTCATTCTTCCTCTCCATAAAGGTGGCAAAAATTGTAATGTCTCCAATTTCCACCCCATAGCCATCCTCTCCTCTATATCCAGAATCCTTGAAAAATGCATCTACCTGCAGCTCTTGCCATTCCATACCAAACACCAACTACTCTCTCCTACCCAACACGGCTTCTGCCCAGGACACAGTACTAACACCGCCCTTCTCTCCTTCTTACATTCTGTCAATTCTGCACGTGACTCCGGTAACATAGTATCCTCCATTCTACTAGACGTATCCAAAGCTTTTGACACCATCTCCCACACCCACCTTCTAAACCATCTCTCTAATCTCAACCTTAGCCAAAAAACTCTTTCCTGGTTCTCTGGCTACCTTTCAAACAGGTCCCAAGCTGTGAAATGGGGCGAAGCCACCTCTACTTTCCTTCCTACCCCGACCGGAGTACCTCAAGGTTCCATACTTGGCCTGTTACTATACAATATCTTTATTAATGACATCCACAAAGCCAATCCCAACACCACAATTGTGCAATACGTTGATGATTCCACTTTGATCTGCTGTGACTCTAACCTAACAAAGCTCCAAGCTCTAACAAAAAGTGCCTTTTCAACCACTGAAAACTGGATGCTCCAAAATCACCTCTCCCTAAATGCAAACAAAACTAAGATACTCCTTTTCTCCCCCTTTAAATCCTCATCTCTTGATAAAAACTCATTTCAAATTACCAGCCTTAACAACTCCACTATTGAGATCGTAACCTCCACCAAACTTCTTGGTGTTACGATTGATGACCAACTAAAATTTAATACTCATATCCAGCTAAACATCAAAAAAACACACATAAAACTTGGCTTACTGTATAGAAACTACCACTTTCTCTCTCCTCCCACCAGGCTAACCCTTGACTCTACCTACCTCCTTCCCTCTCTACTATATGGCGCTCCTCTGCTCACTAATTTATCATCCACACTTACCTCCAAACTGGAACAATGTTACAACAAAATCTCCAAATTTGCCACAAATGCCAAATCCTCCTCTCATTACTGCACCTCCCTTCACTCTCTAAACTGGCTTGAACTCCTCATTCAACTTGACTTTCTCCAAATCACCACAGCCCACAAATTATTGTTCCATCCTACTAACTGCCCTGCTCTTTCAAATATTCTACAACCTTATACCCCCCTTAGATCCCATAGATCTTCTCACCAAAACTTGATCACAGTACAAAAACCAAAGCGCCCAGCAGGTCAGCTTCTCTTATCCTTTACCCTAGCTAAAAAATGGAATGCCCTGCCCACCTCACTAAGAACCTGCAACAACCTAAATAACTTCAAAATCCAACTTCATTCTTACCTCTATCTAAATAGGATGCGCAACTGCACTCTTTAGCCCACACCTCTCAAGCTACCTTCCCCCTTCTCTCCAGGCTAACCTCTTTACCTTCCTAACCTTTTTTAAAATATTGATTGCACAGGTAACTAAACGGTAAATTCTTGTTTTTATACTATATGCCTGTTTTTTTTCCTCCTGAATATAATAGAAATTGTCAGTATTTTTTGCTATTTGTAGCAACCTGTTATTTGTAATTGCAAACTGTGTTTGAATTTTTCATGTAATTAAAATTGTTTCCTGTGGATCTTTTCTCCCCGGGCCTCCACTGAAAACGGGCCCCCAAGCCCAGTGGACCTCCCCGGTAATCAAACTGAAATAAATAAATAAATGCTGCTTTATCTCCCTCATATCTGTTTCAAGGAGCACCTACTGAGCAATTTATCTTCTTCATATTTGTTTCAAGGAGCACCTAAAGAGCAATTTATCTCCTTCATGTCTGTTTCAAGGAGCACCTACTGAGCAATTAACATGGTGCATTTAAGAAAGTGAATGAATGCCTGATATATCCTAGCTGAGGTGGTATACACAGCCACAGCTGTCACCAAAACAGGGGGACAGTGCAGGCATCAGCTTGATGACCTGCAGCCCAGGAACCCTGGTGAGCTACCTGCATGGGAAAAGGAAGTTAGGAAGAAGAAAGAATGCCCTGAATGGAATAGTATTTTCCCTGTTTTCATCTTTTATTTTTCCTCTTTCATTCAGTTGTAGGTGTAGAACTGTTTCTGTTCATGAGAATTAATTGACAATCTCATCCTAGGAATTAAGTTTACATCTGTGTTGACCTTCCATGGAGGGTGGTGGTGATGGTACTGCATGTCATACATTTTGTGTGGGTTTCTGCATGGCTGTGCTCTGGGGTTGGGTTACACTGTGCCATGTCATGGTGACTGCACACTTCTTGGTATGCTCCATATATACCTATACCACTCTGGGATCGGGTTACATTGCACCATGTCATGGTGACTGCACACTACTTGGTATGCTCTATTTATATATCTATACCACTCTGGGATTGGGTTACATTGCAACATGTCATGGTGACTGCACGCTGCTTGGTATGCTCCATATATACCTATACCACCCTGGGATCGCGTTACATTGCACCATGTCATGGTGACTCACATTACTTGGTATGGTCCATATATATCTATACCACTCTGGGATAGAGTTCCATTGTACCCATGTCATCGTGACTGCAAACTACCTGGTATGCTCCATATTGTACCACATTTGGTTTGCATATGTCACCATATGTGAAGGGGAAGGATGTTTCTCTGCTGTTTGTCATGCAGTTATTGGGATATATTTATGGGACTCTATATAGTATTATAGCATTTCAGGTTACATTTTCCATGGTTCTGTCATGTGTGATTTTCTTTCAGTAGTAGCAGAACATGATGCAAACCATATTACCTTCAGCAGGAAACAGCTTGCAGACAGACATGGTTACTTATGGATACAACACTGGTACAATCTGCATTCCTCTGTCAGGACACTTTCATTTATGAATGCCTTCCCTTATTTATGGCATTTTCAGATGTTAGGTTATTTTCTGATACCATTCTTTGTATGTGTTCATCATATATTTGACATATAGTTATGTCGCTCAGCATTTGATTCAATGTTTTTCCATATTTATAACCTTGGGCTACTTTTCACAACTCAGTCACCTATACAGTCACATATTCAATAAAGTTACTAGTACAGTAGTGAAATTTTGAATTCTCTAGTACATCACCAGGTTCAGAATTAAAATTTGTTGTGAACTTATCAATTGCTTGAAGGTTTGTTCAGCTTTTCATGAGTAAAAGTTACTTCATTAAACTGCAGGTTTCAGCTGCAAAACACACAGAAACAATGTCCCCCTTCTGTCTTCATCTGTAATCTCATATGCAGTAAGATATGATTAAATTATTCCAGTAGTCATCCCAAGATTGATTTTAAATCTTGTTAACCTCATTGTCAATTAAATACTTTATATGCTGGACATAAAAACTTGAACATATTATATAATTTAAAAATTTTAATATGAAATCTCTATAAGAATAGTATCAAAAAGGAGTCTGCATAGTTTAGGAGTCAGTTCATCATTACAAAGAGCAATGATGGGGAGACCGCAGCAAAACCTGAACTAGAAACTAACCGATGCTTAATGTAGCAGCTAAAAGTAACCGCCAAATGACCATGATGCTGCAGTGTTGCCTTTCATTCTTTTATTTACTTTATTTTAACTAGGTTATGGCTAAAAACAGCACTTTTAGTCCAGTATACCTACCCACTAAATAAATAAAGTAATTATTGTAATAAGCAGAAACAATGTTACAGTCAGTGATTTGAATTACTACAAACCAGAGCTAAAATATTTTAAAACATATATATGTGAAGCAAAACGTTTATGTTAATTACAATGTGATTACTTTTATATAATGTAAATTTGCCTATGTCGCAAGTGATAATTCTATTAAGGTGTTTGGAAAAATATTTTAAATCATTTCATTTATTTATTGTTGTAAAACAGATCAAAAACACAAAATGTGATTATCTGGACTCTTTTTAGCCAACGGAAAATGGAGCCATCAGCAGGAATATAATCAGGATTTCAAAAATTGCACATGAAATTCCACAGTGCATCCTACAATTGTCCAAGTGTAGCTCCATCCAGCCCTGGACAGTGTATGATTCATGGCAGTATGCTTTTTCAAACATTGCTGGAAAAATGAAATGACAGGTTGATTAAAAAGAAATTTTATGAACCATAACAACTTGATAAGGTAAAAGTAAACATACCTGGGATTTTTTTTTTATTCTAGAAAATCTTATTGCACAAAAAAAGATTATTTAAAAAGCGCATGCCATATTGTAGTTGATTCCTACCAAAAATATCTAGTACAAAGCTTTCTCCAAACTATATCTGTTGCCATTACAAGAATGGCAGCACTAAAAAAAATACATATATATATATATATATATATATATATATATATATATATATATATATATATATGTAAAAATAAACTTGTCACACCAACAAGGTAGGAGCTTAAATCTGAAATTATCTTCCCTAGTGATAACATGCATTCTAAATAAATGTAAAGCTTGCATATTAAATTAGCTCAGCTGTGGCAGAGAAGTGTAAGGACATCACTATGACCCAGATATACTGGGTCTGAATGGTTTCCAGATGTGGCACAGAAGTGTAGAGACCTAACTATGACCCAAGTATAAGTGGGTCTGAAAGGTTTCCAGATGTAGCACAGAAGTGTAGGGACTTAACTTTGACCCAGATGTGCTGGGTCTGAATGGTTTCCAGCTGTGGGACAAACATGTAAGGACCTCACTATGACCCAGATGTGCTGGGTCTGAATGGCTTCCAGCTGCTGGGTCTGAATGGCTTCCAGCTAGCTGTGACACAGAAGTGTACAGACCTCACTATGACCCAGATAAGCTGGGTCTGAATGTTTTCTAGTTGTGACACAGAAGTGTATGGACATCACTATGACCTAGATATGCTAGGTCTGAATGGTTTCCAGCTATGGTATGGCATTATGACCCAGATAAGCTTGGTCTGAATGATTTTTGGGTGCTGGAAGATCTGTGCAGGGGGATAGAAGTGAGTGACAAGAATCAGCGCACCCAGCCCAGAAGAAAGAAGTTGTGGTCCACTAACTACTTCATCACATGCAAGTGAAGGCTTGTAGGCAGCAAAGCTGCAGTGATTTACTGTCAACATGGTCTTGACTTACATGTGGGTAGGAATTTATGCATGCACTGGGAGGGTGCAGTAGGCCTCCCACAGTGACAGCAGTACTCATGTCAGCCATCAGGGTCAAACTTAGGGCCTAAAAAATACAAATGCTCTCATGGCTTGCATTGCTGGATATGAGTGAGGGTATAAACATGTCCATGGCTGCCTGGATTATAGCCCTTCCAGTTGGCACTCACCTCTCCATTAGGGACTCCCTAGGTGGTAGACAGTAAATGGTCCAAGACCAACATAAGGAAAGAGAGAAAAGACAGCAATCATGGAGGGAAACAGCATCTAAGAAGTACACTCCCATACTAAACTCTTAAAGAAATGCTCTGAACATCCACTCACAAGCCAGTCTCCAAGTAAAACAAAAAGTGTTTTCTCTGTTACAGGTGTAACCTAACTGAAGTGAACCTACAAGAGCTGACCATCTCAATGCTGAACTTGAAAGAAAAACTGACTGTATTGAAATAGGACATGCAGTCAGAAATGTATGGACAACATCTTTGCATCTGCCGTCATCATCGAAAAGGACGAAAACAAAATAAACTCAGAAAAACAGGATATGCAAGAGGGGCTTTGCTTCAACACTGTCTTACTTATATATACCATCTCCACAGAGCACAACAATAACTAAAGGGCAATCAGACCCATAAACACAATACATTCTTCTAAGCAAATCAGCAGGAGCTGTAGTTTATTAATGGTAAAACTGCATTTCACAGTTGAAGATAAACATGACATCACTTCCTCTCTTGCTCTTCGTTTATCATACATATCTATTTATATCTAATCTCTCTAGCTCTTTATATATATATATATATATATATATATATATATATATACAGAGCTAGAAATATTTTTGCTATTTTTTTATTTTTTTATCACAAATGTGGGCTTCGATAAAGGGTTGTGTTGAAAATGCATGTCTGCTCTGCAATGAACACAAATTTTGTTCATTACCATCCTTTCTACAAACATTTATTACTATCATTGGCGCTTCATCACACCTGCTAACATTTACCTAAACCTGTCATATTTAAGCTCCTTGCTAAAAACTAAACCATAAGGTTGCACGTTGAAAATATATACAAACTCAAAAACATTCACATATGCAAACATGCATGCACACACATGCACACACATAGAAAACATCATAGACAGAGACTGTTCAGACCAAGCTTCATGTAGACCATGATTATAAAGGGTTTATGTCTAAATGTTAAGGTGATGCCAAAACTGATAGATATGTATCAATGTGGTTTTATTGGGGGGGGGCAAACATTTGTTAACATTAATAGTACAATGATGATCTAGAGGAAAGCAGAATGTAAGAAGATGCCACTATTTTTGGTGGGTTTTGATGCAGAGAAGGCATTCAATAGAGTCAGCTTGGATTTTATAAGTATGGCTATGGTAGGATTTGCATTGTCTGATAGAATAATTGGGTTAATTAGGAAGATATATAAAAAGTCAGATGTAAGAATTAAGGTGGGAGGGTTCCTTTCTGACATACGGTGTCTGAACAGAGGAACCATGCAGGGGTGTTCTCTTCCTTCTTTGTTATTTGCTTTATGCTTAGCGCCATTGGCCTTGAAAATAAGAAGCTCACAAATTTAAGATATAACTGGAATGGTAATCAAGAAAAAACAGCCCTATGTGAAGAGGATATTATGTTGTACTTGATAAAGCCAAAAAATGCACATACAAAGATTGAATTCCAGCTGACAAACTCAATCTAGTCAGACAAGCTTCCAAGTCATTTCAAGAGAATAAACCCAGTCCTCAATCTATTATCTCATATTTTCCTATTTCAAAAGTTGAATAAAATCACTAAAGTCTTCCTTTTGGGTTACAAAAGCTTTATTTTTGAAGAAAGTCCAACATAGGTAGGTGAGCGCTGTGGCAAAAATTTCTCTTCATTTTATTTCAATTGTTTTGTAACAACTACTCCACAGGCAGTCGAGGTATTTATACTTTGTACAGCATCAGCACATTACAAATATGTAAATATGGATATAAAAACTCTATTTTCATTGGTTGACAGAGTTACATTCATTTATGCACATACAGATACAAACTTTGTATTCTTATTGGTTAACAGTGTTACATTAATTTTGTATAGAGATGGACCTATGGGAATAAACTTATTGCAAAGACCAGTTAAAGGGGAGAGACTGGCTGAGTTATAACCAGTGCTTTCACAAGTCGCTTTGTCAGACCTACCTATTAATCAAATGTGCAGCTAAACTAACACTTCATTGAAAAGTAATTAATTTGAGGTTTAAATGGAGAAATGAGATTTTACCAGTAGGGATGACTGTATGTAGGGTAGTAAAAACTAAATGAGAGCTCCAGTCAAGCTGGAACTTCCAATGAGTGATCTCTCAAGCCTCTTGAATCAGAGGCACATGGGATATATGCAAATGACCTTTATGAACACCAGGTGTTTCAGCTAATTGGTGATTCTGAATGTCCATGACTTTTTTGTCATTTTAATAGAGAATTTCAGGCCAATAAAGCTAAACCCCACTAGCGCTGGATATGCATATTTCAGCCTTGTTATGACCTCATCAGCTTGGTTGGAGTTTTCATTTAGTTTTTACTGATTGTTTTTTCTGTCTGACCTACTCAGTCATTATTTTTGTATGTAAGGTAGTAGAAAATAAGCAAGGGGGGTTATATTTATTGGAGAAACTTACCAGAGCATCCAAGGTACTTGGAGAGTGGGATGAGTCCAAGCAAAAGTTTGGGCTGCAGGTTGGAGATGCCTTCCCTAGCAGGGACTGAAAACAAAGTATAGGCAAATGGAAGGAGATGGAGGAGTGTTCAATGAAAGAACAGCCCTGGTTGAGTTTTTATTTTGGTCTAGAATAGAAACTGCTGTTACAAAGGTAATAGTATGTAAGGTATAAAAAACGATGCACAGTAAATGTAAGAATCAGTCAGAAAAAATTAGAAAAGAGTGGGAAGTGAGAATGGAAATTTAATATGCAAAGGAACAATGGGAGAACATTTATATGGATCTAAAGTATGTAAAAGGTCTAGAAGGTTTAAGATTTTCACATGGAAGTATTTGTATCGGTATTTTATACTTCAAGCAAACTTCAGAAAATATTTCTCAGGTAAATATCAAATGTTGGAGATGTGATGGGAAAGAGAGAGGTACTTCAGAACAGATTTATTTATTTATCATTTATTTACTGGGAAAATCTGACTGGGACAGAGCCTGTTTTCAAAGGAGACCAGGGGAGAAACACTCCAGACACATGGGAATGTGGGAGGAAACCGGAGCACCCAGAAGAAACCTATGCGAATGTAGGAAGGACATACAGACTCTGCACAGATGACACCCCAGCCAAGAATCAAACTGCAGAACCTCTTGCTGTGAGTTAACAATGCTAACTGCTGTAACACTACATCACCCACTTATTTTGGGGAATATAATGACCTGTCAGATTTTAAACATTACCTAGAGGGTACTTTGTCAGAAATGATGGGGGACCGAATTATTGTAATTAAGGAAATTATTCTTTTGAGCTGGGATATAGAAATTGAATTGGCTAGTTATGGTATGGTCTTACCAAAATTTAATGCTATTGGCTGCCAAAAAACAACTACCAGTAAATGGAAATGAAAATCTAAACCAATCAAAACTAAAGTATTGAATGTTGTAAGGGGAGATAAAAGAAGTGGAGGTGGGAACTTTATAAACAGGAAGGAGCAAACAACATAGAAATAAATGGAATTTGTGGGAATAACACATGCAGAATAATGTTCTGGTGGAGGAGGAATAAAATTTCTGGGAAAGCCGGACTTGAGCAATTTATGTAATGTTGGCATGAATTATAATTGTTAGAAAACATGTATGTATAACGGAATGCACGAAAATGAAAAATGGTTGTAGTGGTTTATTTTCTTTTCTGTTAATGTATGTGTACCCATGCTGTTAGTCAATATATGTGTATTTAATAAATGCATTTAAAAGAAAGCACCATTGAATAGCTAAAACAACTCTAAAAAAAAAAAAAAAAAAAAAAAAAAAAACAGACTGTATCTCCTGTTCAGGTCAATGACAAATAGTAGTTTCGCACACTCCATATGCTCTAAATATATAAGTCCCATACAGGCATTTACCTAAATCTAAGCACCTTAACAAAATATATTCTAATTAGAATAAAAAACTAAGCAAAGTAAGAAAGCACTAGTTGAAAAAAGACTTCAACTTGTTAGCTAGAAATCAGCACTACTGGTAAATACGACTGAAAACTACAAATCTAAGTTCATCTAAATAAAGCCTACAAATTAAAACTACATCCATAACTTGCAATTCTAAGTAAAAAAGGCCCTCACTACACTAGGAAAACATTACATCAAAATGTTCTAAAATATTTATTTATTTATTTTATTTATTGACATTCATTTACTGGTAATGTTCAACGGAGTAATAAATGCCCATTTCAGTGGAGGCCTGGAAGAAAAGCCCAAAGAGTTTAATAACAGCACAAAACAGCAATAAAGATGTAATTAAAAAAATAAATAAAGATACAATTTTTTAGTGGAACACATAAGATACAAAAATGCAAGAGTGGGTAAAATAATATAACAAAAAGTATAACAATCACTACGTGCAAAAGTATAAGAAATATAATCTATTATGCTAGGAAATAAAAAAAAAATAAATAAATATAAGACAATATAAGTCCTCCTCAAGAATGTGGAGAAGGCAGGAGTTCTGATTTATGTGATAATTTAGATGATGGGAGTTCAGGTGGATGTAAAAGATCCCACAGCACTTATGACTTCCAAGATGGCTACACAGTAGTGGATCAACACCTTAATTTCAGCTTTCCCAGAATGAAAACAGAAACTGAGAAAAGGGAACCAGTAAAATTGTAATTTTAGTAAATACTCTACCTGGATGCCAGCAAAAAAGGAATTTAGAGAACCTTAAGGAAAATCAAACAGAACAGGCAAAGAGAAAACACTACTGGGAAGAATCCTGCAGCTATTCAGTAAAAAGCACTTCAAGTTTAAGCTTTAGTACAAGAGATGGCTTCCAGTAATTTAGAGGAAAAAATAAATGTACTCAGAAGTGATTAAAACAAATGAATCACTGAAGAAATATATCAATTGAAGCAAGAAATGATGGAAAAATAGAAGTCGACTAGGTATTCAGATGAACTGATACAACTTCAAAAATTAGAGGTCAAGATGACGAAATCTTGGCTATGATGCTTCTCAACAAGAGCTATTTCAAAAAATAGTAGAGTTAGAAGACAGGACACACAGAAAAAACTGAAATTTTCTGCTCTACCAGAGAAAATAGAAGGGACAGACTAAATTAATTCCATGAAAGCATAAATGAGCAACTGGACTGCTGTTATATAGTATGATTTGTTAACTGAAATGGCACATCAAGAGTGTGCTCCAAACCTATCTATGAGAAAGCATCCAAGACCTATATTAGTAAAGATGCAACCATACCAGAAGAAAAAGCTGATCTTAACAAAACTGTGGCAGAAAGGAAATATTTTAAAAACTGGAGGCATGAGTATTTGATTAAAATGACTATTCACTGTACACCAGGCAGAAGAGAAGCAAATTTATCCCAGCGATTAAGAATGTCAAGAAGCAGGTGTAAGATTAAAGCCACTGTATACAACAGTCTTCAGAATTTTTTTTTTCCTGGAGGATCAAAGACATTTTTTGGAAGAGGAATATGTTAAGGAGGAAATAAAAAAAGTTTATCTAACAAAACGTGAGCAATCAAGCAAAAGGAGTCTCTGTTTCTCATTCTTCTGACAGTAAAGCTCATAGAAAGACTTTGTCATTAAAAGCAGTTTCCATTGTTCCAAAGGAAAATGCTTGAAAGACAGAAAGAAGCATAGGAGTTGACTGTACAAATCAGCACATTGGACTTGAAATAGTCTGGTGTTGGGAGATCAGGAAGAAGAGACTGTAATATTTTTAAATATGCTTTGCAACCTTAGATGAAGCAAATCATGATTTGAATATACTCTGTATTTTCAGTATCATAAAAATATCACACACACACACACACACACACACACACACACACACACACACACACACACACACACACACACACACATATATATTTCAGCAACTGAAAATACTTTAAATGTGTTTTATAAAACAAAAAAAAACTTTCTTTTTTCCTGTGGTGTGCAGCCACTCCCCAATTACTTAAAGATGCCAACTCTGAGATGATTATCTTTTATTTGGTTGACAATACAAATGAGCAACACACAAATGAGTGAGAAATATTGAGCAACATCACAGATGAGTGACTGCACATTTGTGTGAATCACATTTGAATAAATTCAAACTTTATATAGTGTAAACATGTAGGAGTGTACAGAAAAATGAATGCTTGACTGAAAGGGGTGCTTGTAAAAATGTGCAAGATTGCATTATAGTGCGTAGTGTGTAGGTGCGAGCATTCTCAGGTTAAGGTGAGGGTTAGATAAAGGATAACTTTACTGTTGGGTCCTTATGGAGCTGTGCATTGTCTGTCTTTTTTTGTCTTGATTAGTGGCACTGTTAGAGAAAGGGTTTTTAATAACATGATGTGTTGAGTTAGGGGCAGCGCAGTGGTGCAGCAGTTAGCATTGCCACCTCACAGCAAGAGGTTCTCCGGTGCGATCCTTGGCTGGGGTGCCTTTTGTGCAGATTCTGCACGTCCTCCTTGTGGTCACTTGGGTTTCTTCCAGGTGCTCCAGTTTCCTCACAAAGACATGCTGTAGGTGGATTGGACACTCTAAATTGGCCCTAGGTGTGAGTCTGTACATACGTGTGTGTGCCTCCTGTGGAAGGTTGAGCACCGGGTTGGCAACTCGACACCATAAAATTCCACTACCAGTCACGAGCAGACAGGTGATCTGCTGTGGCGACCCCTAACTGGGAAAAGCTGAAAGAAGAAGAATGTGTTCAGTTAGGTTTAGGACAGCTTCTCTGCCGACTCTACTTATGTATATTAACCATACACCTCTGTCACTACTTCACCTGACCTTAGAAATAAATTCCTGTAACACTACCACTATTTTGCCAAAGTATGGCCAGAGTTAGTGCTAGGGTTAATGGACTGGAAGAGGACAGTCTGTGTCTCTTTGAATTTGTTAAGCTTCTTTGTTTTAAATATTTGGTGTACTGCATAGCTCTCAGCCTCTTTGCACAGAATATCTGGAAAAAGCCAAAAATAATGGGGGTACAAAGTGCCAAAAGTAGGGAAAAAATTAAATATTGCTCTTATAAACTTAGAAAGTTGATAGAATAAAAGGTATTGTGTTACCATGCATTTTCTGAAGGATTTGAAGTCTGAAAATGAAATGCCTGTCTTTATTTAGCAAATTCAGTCCTCATGGATTTGCCACAAAAGTCCAGAAAAATCACAAATTTTATGAGGAACAGACCAAAAATATGAGGCAAAAATCTGGACAGTTGAGCGGTATGGCGTACTGTGATTCATGTTTTGAACTTCAATCTTTTAGTAGTTTGATCATCATTTGAATATATTTCAAATATATTTATCTCTCTCTCTCTCTCCATATATATGTATATATATATATATATATATATATATATGTATACACACACACACACACACACACACACACACACGCACACACACACACACACACACACACACACACACACACACATTTTAGTATGTTTTCCTGCTATTAATTCTTTAATTTGTGGTTTCTGGGTGTTGCTGCCACAGTACAGAGTTTAAAGCACTGGGCTACAAATATGCAGACCTGTAATGACCCCCCCCCATAGGTGCATATTCTATTACCATGGCATGTACTTCTAGGATATAACTGAATAGAACTGTACCGTGATATGTTACATTCATCAAATATTTTTTTCCCTTAAACCAGAAATGGAGTTTTCCAAATTTCCTTGTTAGTTATCTACAGAGTGGCACCTGATTTGTACTTGGACAAACTGTAAATCAGTGTGAAAAACAGTGAGAATGCTAGCTGAATAATAAGTGAAAAGAAAAGTTAACATCCTGCGGCATTCATTAGTCAAAGCTTGTTCACACAATATATGTATCTTGTTTGCAAGCACTACAACGTCAAGGTTTTGTTCAGGCTACTAGGCTCCTGCTAACACATAACTTTATAAGCCTCCTGGGTACAATCAAACAGAATGAAGAATATTTCATGACATTAACCCTATTGCTGTCTCTTAAAAATCCAGGTGAAAATGTAGTTGTATTTTATAACTCAGTGAAGGCATTTGCATTCACTGTCAGCTGCTGCTTGCTTGCTTATTTTGCAGGTATACTGGGCTCATGGCTATATTTTAAAGTATTTTACACAGAAAATTGAGGTTTAGCAGCTTATAAAGACCACTTTACCAATGTAGCATTTCACTTTTTTCATGCATTATCTACTGTATAAACTGCAAGCTGCCCCAAACCTAGACTTCAGCTATTTCGTTTTCACAAATCTACCTCTGGGAATTGCTGCATCTGTTCCATGTATTCTTGAACTCCTTCTCTGACTTTTTTTCATTTTACAGCCTCCTAGAGAGGTAATCCATACTGTTGTATCAGTATTGGTAGATAAATTATATAATATGGAGCTTTTCTTTCTAGGCATCTACTGTAAAATGCATTTTGATGCATTAGAACATCTGCGCTAATAAAAATACACGTGTATACATGCAAAAATAATTTACTCAGTCATCAAATAAGCAATTGATTTATCATCCTCAATGCAAAAAAAATGTTTTTGATGCTGCCCATCATATACTCACCCACTGTCTACAAAGTAAATTTTATTTTCCTTTTGAATAGCTCTAATATGAGAGGTTGCCATCTTGGACTTTATTGATGGTTTTAAGGTATTTAAAATATTTGCTCATGTCACCACTTACTTTTATTTTCTCAAAGATATGAAGCCATCTAGAGAGAATGAAAAACATAACAGAAATGGCTGAGTTCAAATAGTGAGCAATTTTCACTTAAGAAGAACAAGGAACTAAGTGTCATAAAGAATATGCTAGAAAAGAGGCTATTTGTAAAGGCCATGGTAAGCCATTGTAGTAAAGTTTGGTGAAGAAGATAATTGGTTCACTGGGAATGTACTCCTCTATCATTAAGACTTTCTTCTACTATATATGTGTATATATATATATATATATATATATATATATATATATATATATATATATATATATATATATATATAGATTCACTTTGAATAATCGAATGTTCAGAACATCGACGTTCTGATCATCTAGACCAGAACATTGATGTTCAGACCATCAAAACTTCAAAATTAATCGTAAAAAAAAAAAAAAAATCAGAAACACTATGTTATGCAGGGGGGCTTTGCCCCCCTGTGCCCCCCACACCCCTCCTACTTTAATATTTCAACTCCTAGATTGCACTATAGTGGGATAAGGGAAATCGCCCATTTACCGCTATATGCGGTACCGCTAAATGGAAAATTTCCGTTACCCTACCTACAATGCCAACACTCAGATGGCACACGCACACAACATGCAGGGCACCTTGCTGCCCTGCATACACACCCAACATTCCACAATCTCACTTACCTGGCACTTCCACTTTAAACCTTCGATGTTCTATACATCGATGTTCTGGTCTTGATGATCAGAACTTTGATGTTCTGAGCATTCGATGATTTAAAGGGAACCCATATATATATATATATATATATATATATATATATATATATATATATATATATATATATATATATATATATATATACATGCAGAAATAAGAAGTTGTATACTGTCATAGTATAAATCCAGACAGAAGATGGAGAATAAGTTCCCAAAGTAGCAGGCGATCTATCATAAATTTAATACTCATAGTTTATAGAGTGAGAGAAAAAAAATCTTATTCTGACAGATGAAGCCTCCTAGTAACATGTTCTTGGTATAATTAGCCAGTTCAAAGGTCATGCAGAGATTGATAGAGTAGCACTTGCTGAGAAGAAAGGCTGGAGTAACCCTTGGGCAAGTAGACTTCTCTTACAATGGAAGAAATGAAGAGGTAGATGACTTACATAATGAAGATACTGGTGGAGGCAGGAAATCCCAAAGTTAGTATCCCCTTTTGTGGGATAATAGGATAGATAAGGTTATATTAAAAAAAATCTTGTAAATCAAAAAAAAAAAAAAAAAAGAACAAAAATGGTGGCATCTTGTTGGTGTGATATTGTTAAGTGAGGATTCTGAAATAGGTTTCCCATCCATATGAAGTTGAACTCTTTCCTAACCTTATTTAAGTACAGCCTGAACCATTGGATGGCAAATTAGAAATTCTCCCCTGATCTTACACCTATATATCTAATGGAGAGAGGCTGCCATTAAATCATACCCTAACTAACATAGACTCTAAGGCACAATAAATTGTAGGATACATTTGGGTTGCATATATAGGCTTATAAAGCCCCACCCCCGAAAATAAATTCTAAGTTTGTTCCCCCCTTTCCTGTAATGAGTCTAGTCCAGATACAGATTTGCTGTATTCAGGACTGTTTGTAAACTCCTGAGCCCCCAATCCTTTCTGTGCTGGTGGGAAGCCTTCTAGCTTATCAGTGGGAGTGCTAAGCACTAGATAACTTATCTACCACATAAGGAGTGGTTTCTGGTCCAGAAATTGTAGTTATTGGCTGTTTGGGCAGTTTGTCCATCTCTCTCAACTTTCTGATTTAAAAGACCGTATTTGCACTTGTTTCCCCCCTTTCCTGTAACTATAGTACAGATACAGATTTGCTGTATCCAGGACTGTTTCTAAGCTCCTGAGCCCCCTCAAGCCTTTCTGTATTGGAAAGAAGCCTTCTAGCTTATCAGTGGGAGCGGTAAGCACTAGGTAGCCTATCTGCCACAACAGGAGTGGTTTCTGGCCCAGATTTGTAGTTATTGGTCTTTTGGGCAGTTTCTTCCATCTCTTTCAATTGTCTGGCTTAAAAGCCTGTGTTTGTGCTTGTTTCCCCACTTTCCTGTAACTAGTCTAGTCCAGATACAGATTTACTGTGTCCAAGACTGTACCCTTCTGAGCCGCCCAAGCCTTTCTGTGTTACAGGGAAGCCTTCTAGCTTATCAGTGGGAGTGGTAAGCACTAGGTAGCCTATCTACCACAAGAGTAGTAGTTCCTGGCCCAGACATTGTAGTTTTTTTGGCTGTTTGGGCAGTTTTTCCATCTCACTCAACTTTCCGGTTTAAAATACCGCATTTGCTCTTGTTTCCCACCTTTCTTGTAACTAGTCTAGTCCAGATACAGACTTGCTGTATCCAGGACTGTTTGTAAGCTTCTGAGCGGTACCAGAGCCTGGTCTTCAATTTTTCCCTTAGATCTACTAGTTATCCCATCTCCTGCACTTTTACTAGCTTATTAGTCTAGCACTTCACCAGACTTCTTGTAGCAAATATTGTAGCACACAAGTGCTACTAGCACTAAACGTTCTACAAGGAAACATATCTAGTACATATTATCAATATCCACCCCACCAGGTATGTGTAAAGGTCAGTTCCCTGTGCTTTCTCCTATTAACCTGGTGAACTTGGGCATCTTGAGGCAATGTAACAACTGCCTCATGTACACAGACAACCCTCTCCTCTTAACTTCCAACACTCAGACTTGCGAGAGATGCACTTATATATCCAAACTGGAAGCCACGCACTCTCCAGCCAAGACCAGAATAGCTGGTCAAGAGGAGAAGGTCAACACTTGCACCACACCACATGGAACACATAGCTCTCTGGATCACACAGCAGCATTGCCTTCACATAAAAACACAAACCACACACCCACCTTCATGGAGGCTGTCAATAATAATCTACCCAAGCAGCAGAGCTCTCCAAGGCAGAAATGCATTCGACCACCACAACACAACATTAATCACGAGACACATAAATCTCCTAAACAGTGTGCAACTCAACCAAAGCCCCTAATGCAAAACAGCATGCCCAACACACTAGTCATAGGTGACTTGATAGTGAGAAACACTAATGTCCCACTCACTAGGTTGAATGAGGAGAAAGTAACAGTCAGCTGCCTGTCAGGTGCCAGGATCTGACAGATAATGCATGCACTCATCACTCAACAACAGGTACAAATATGGCTCTGTCATTGTACGTGTGGGTGTGAATGACCTGAGATGTACCTCCCTGAACTACATGAAAAGAGACATGGAGGAGTTCTCAGATTATGTAGTCCAGTCGGCTATGACCCTAGCCCTGAGCAGCATCCTACCATCACCCAGAATGATACCACAGTGCAAGCAGAAAATGATTGAATTTTCAACAATTGGCTAAGTTTCTGGTGTCATTCTAAGGGGATCCAATATCTGTCTGCCTGGGATGACATGACTGACAGATCTCGATGGTTTGTCAGAGATAGCCTGCATCTGTCACTCATGGCTTCTGGATACTGGCCAAGGCTCTTGCCACTCCTATAGTGCCTTTTTAGGCAGTGTTCCAAAGACCAAATTAACATCATAACAGCTACAAACAAATGCAATATGAGGGTCATGTTGCTCAATGCTAGAGGTCTAAATCTCAAAATGCACTCGCTTGAGGCACTCCTTAAAATGGAGAACATTGACATTTGTGCTTTAACAGAGACCTGGTTCAAGGCAGCAGAAAGCCCCTCTGCACTACCAGGCTATAATTCATTCCACACCTTTTGACCCCAGAATTTATACCAAAGCTACAAAGGCAGTGGTGTCTCTATATTCATAAAGGATGCGCACACCTGCAGACTGGTAGCCCAACATAACGCTTCAGAGATACTTTTGGTGCAGCTAACATTGGGTAAGACAGCAATTCAGGCCATAGCCTGCTCTATGTCCCCAACCATGTCCCAAGACTCACACACCACGTTTCTAAGCACCCTGGAGAATATTAGGGTCCAACCTAACACTCTCTTACTAGGTGACTTCAACTACCCCTCCATTAACTGGGTAAACTACTCATGTACCTATACACTTGCCCAATATTTTGGGGAGTTCATTAATTCCAATGCACTGGACCAGCTCATTCCTACCCCCACTAGAGGTAGCAACATCCTTGACCTGGTCATTACTAACATGGGCAACCATTGCTCTAAACCAGTAGTCAGCTCCTCCCTGGTTAGATCTGACCACAAACTAATCACCTTGGAAATCCACATCCCTCCCACCCCCCCTAGCAAAGGTAACCACCATAAAAAACTTCTCCAAAGCTAAGTTTGGGATCCTAAAAACAGAGGTGGCTAACTTCACAGCACCCATGCAAATGGAGTACAGTTGCGTGACTGCAGAACAATACACCAATGCACTGTACAAACATGTACACAAATGGATGGATCTCACCATACCCAATAGAACCAAGATACTCTCCTCCAATCTGGCGGCCCCCTGCCATAAACAAGCTCTACAACAGAAGGAGGAAACTAATGCAGAATAAGGTGAATTCCCAAGACTGGAAAAACTCCCTTATCTGCCTCAACAAAAAGTTGAGATTCCTCATCAAATCCTCTAAAGCAAGGTATGAAAACAGAATTGCAGCAGATAGTAAAGACAACCACAACATCTTCTATAGTTATGTAAAGAATCTCCACGGCAATTCCCAGATTTGCTCTGAGCTACTACACAATGGTACCTCCTATACCGAACCAAGAGATATTGCCAGTATACTGGGCGACAGATTCAGTGCCAACTTTACCCCCCTACCCCCAAAGGACCAATCACAATACAGTAGATTGCCAGGCACCTATTATTACTGCTGCACAGGTTTAAACAGCACTGTCCAAGCCTGAGAATACAGCTTCCATGGGACCTGACAATATCACTGGTTGTGTTCTACATAAACTACAGAGTAAACTGGCACCTCACCTTTCTGCTCTGTTCAGTCACAGCCTCATCTCAAGCTTTGTCCCTGCCGAATGGTGCACTGATACAGGTATCGCTCTCCACAAAGGAGTGGTGACTACAGACCCTGGCAACTATCACCCCATTAGCCTGATGAGTCTGATATGTAAAGCTATGGAACGCATCATCATAGACCTAATAAACAAGGATATAGGGAATCTCCAAACTCTGGATCCCACAGTTTGGTTTTGTGAAGGGTAGGTCATGCCTGCTCAACTGCTCAACTTGGTTGACTTCATTGAGTCAGTCACCAGAGATGTGGATGAAAGCAAGGTGGTTCATACAGCCTATCTTGATCTGGCCAAGGCTTTTGATACCATTCCTCACTCAGGAATCATAGAAAAACTCACTAAGCTTGGCATCAACCCCTATATCACTAGGTGGGTTGCAACTGGTTCACAGATAGAACCCACGGTGTGAAAGTAGCTGACTCCAAGTCAAACTGCAGACCAGTCATGAGTGGAGCCCCACAGGGTTCAGTCCTGGGTCCTCTCCTGTTTGGTATCTACATCTGTGAAGTCCAGGCCAACACGAAGGGACTCTGTCTGACAAAGTTCACAGACGATTGCAAGTTGGGAGCTATTATTAACTCCCCAAGTGATGATGACATTCTATAGAATGGCCTCAGTGTAACCAATGACTGGTGTCAGAACCATGGCCTTAAGCTCAATGACAAAAAAATGTGTCTTCATCCCCTTTAGGAAAAACCTGGTTCCCAAGAATTACCACATTGATGGTAGTCCTCTGAACACAGAAGACGTTATAAGAGATCTGGGAACACAAGTTGACAGCAACCTCTCTTTTGATCACCACATTGCCACTGTGGTCAGAAATTCCTTCTATGTGGCACATCTCATTACTAAGGGTTTTTCATCCGGGAAGAAAGAGGTCATTGTCTCCCTCTCCTCTTCCCTCATTAGGCCAATCATCGAGTACAATGCCCCATTTGGCATGTACCTCACTAAACATCTGCAACACCTGGAGAGGGCGCAAAAGTACCTCACAAAGAGGATCCTAGGCCTTAAAAACTTGTCCTATATGGACAGACACAAAAAACTCCAACTATTCTCTGTCTCATATCGCCTACTTAGTGGCGATCTCTGCCTGGCTTGCAAAACCATGTCTGACCCAGCTCTGTTAGAAATGCTACATTTAAAGAAATCCCAATCCCTCCACACCTCATGCTCCAGAGACCTCGACCTCTTTACTACAATTAACAGAATATGCTGGAGGGACAAGTTCATAACCCAGAGACTGCCCATGCTATGGAACAGACTTCTCATACATGTTAAGCAGAGCACATTGACCCTCTTCAAGAGAAATCTTGATAAATGGACGGGAAGCAGAAAATTCATCCCGGGGATAACACTAGTGTCTCTATCCGACAGAGGCACTGGGAACTAAGGTCAGGTGGCACTATGCCAGGGTAATCCTATGGCTAGGCTTGTAAAGGCCCCAGGGACATTAGCCTAGTACACACCTATGATCCTATTGGTTGTTAGTGTAGTATACACCTATGAACCTATGAAACTACCACCAGAAAGACCCAGTCCTCTGTTCACCTCTCCACTGTTAGCTGCACCATATACCATCAAGCTGACCTCTAGGCAGTGACACTAGCTTTAGGGGTAAAATCTAACATCAGGTAGCTGAACTTACTGCAAGGAAAGGAGGGTACTGCAGTGTGCTAAGTAAATTAATAGAGTCTCTAAAAATGAGACAGTAACCTGGAAACTTTGCAGAACAAGACTGAAAAATGTTGATTTAAATGCTTCTGCTTTGTCTTCACATGGGTAATGTGTTAGCAGGTGGTAGGAAAGGTGAAAAGGGAAAAGGAAGTATGTGGCAGAAGGGAGAGTGTCCTGAGGACTGTAAATATCTCTAAGGTGAACATGTCCAACTTGTATTTAGTATGCCTCATCTGGCATTGAAGATAGTCTGATGTACCCTTTAAGAAGTGCATCACTTAAGTTTTGTTGAGAAACTGAACAAAAATATGAAGCAATTATCTGAACATTCTGCGCAAATGTGGACAGTTAAGAGACATGAAAGGTAAGTGTAAATATAAATGTAACAGACTGTGTTACACTTCTGACAGTGTCCGTTAAGTGTTTTATGGCAAAACACTTAGCATTTTTTTTTCATAACTAGGAGTGCATGGAGCACTTAAAGCTCCAGGTACTACAAAGAATTATGATCGGGTCTCACAGACCTAGTCATTTATTATGCGTTCTCAACATAGATGTCATGAGTCACCTCTCCAGCTTTGCTCTCAAGGTCAATTTCTTGGCATCCATTTTCTTAAAGACTGGATCCAGATAGCTCAATGCTGAAAAAAAAAAACAACTTTTGGAGAATTATCTGTTTTCTATACTGCTGTATTTTCAAGGTTTGTTGTTATTTTTTACATAATGCTTTTAGTTTAACATTAAAATTACACTGACTGCAGAAAGCCATTTTATTTATCTTGTTTTTTCTTAAGCCCTTTTGTTTGGCATAGCCATGTTTGCATTACAAAATGTATGCTACAGAATACTACATGAACTATTTTTTAGTTTGTATTTTATTTCACGTTTACACAGTTAATGCACATGAGTGTATTATAACTTTGCAGGAAGGTCTGGAATTTTAATATGTGTTAGTAGAAAAAAAAATGTGTTCTGTTTGTTGATTTCTACCTGATTGCCCTCCGCAGCAGTAGAGTTGGCATTTATAATAGTTTTGTCTTACATTTCTACTGCTACATTTTTAATTGTTATTGTTAATACAGTTAAACTAGTGTTATCTGCATTATTGAACTGTTATAGATCGCTGTTATTTGATTTCGAATTTTTTTTGGTGGGGGCTGTCCTAACTTCTGTGTAGTTATATGAAGCATTAACTCTTAAATTGTTATGTGCATGTTAGATGCATGTAGTCACACATAACTAAGTTCGCAGCCATCTTGTTTGTGTATTATATATATATTTATGTGTGTCTGCTTTCTGTTTCATCTCATATGGGGATATGGCACCCAAGAAGAAATCTGTATCCCAAAAGCCATCTGTTACGGACAGGTAGAGGTGACCAATCTGCTAAAGAGAGGATATTGCAGCAGGTGGTGTCAGGGGGGCATGGCAGAACTTATTCCCAGCTACGACACAGGATATGTGATATGATAATGTCTGCCTGGTATAGGACAGCTGCCCAGGAACAGGTGGCTATGGGGGGGTGTGGCTGGTCCTGCTACTAGCACACTGCTAACTGAAACAGAGGCAATCCTGTCCACTGTTAGAAATCCAGACAGCTTGGCAGAGGGTGCCCACAAAATCTCTAATGTTGGTGCAGATGAGGATGACAGACTCAGAGTGTCATATGCAGAGCTTCCTGGTATGAAAAAGCAAGTGTCAGTGTTTTATATATATATATATATATATATATATATATATATATATATATATATATATATATGTGTGTGTTTGTATCCATATATCTGAAATCTGTGATATATATATATATATATATATATATATATATATATAGAGAGAGAGAGAGAGAGAGACAAAGACAGTGATAACTGAGAGACAGACTACAGTCATACAAAAACAGTGGAGGGTGTTTTGGGGGGAATCAAACTGTTAACTACATTTTTGCATGGGAACATTTTTAATCTGCATTTGTGAAGTGGATTGTTCTCTTGTCCTTCTTTCATTTGCATTGTGATAATTAGCAGACTTCTTTCCTTTCCATTCCTCACATACAGGCACTTCTAGATTGTTGGCTTCTAGCCACCTGCATGTGAGATGCACACATTTGGTTATTATTATTACTGTATATAAGGTTATGAGAACAAAGTTAGATGCATGTAGTCACACATAACTGAGTTCACAGCCATCTTGTTTGTGTATTATATATGCAATTATGTGTGTCTGCTTTCAGTTTCATATCGTAAGGGGATATAGCACCCAAGAAGAAATCTGTATCCCAAAAGCCACCATACACTGATACAGAAAATGAAGTTATTATCCAGGCCTTTTGTCACCATGGAGCTTTTCTGAGGTGTTGTTTTAGCATCTGTTAGAGTTTAAATACCCTTCATATAAGGAAATATGTCATCAAATTTATTCTCTCATTTTCTGTTTGCTGTGTTTATTGCTTATTATCATAAGTGATCCTAAACATGGCATGAGGAACACCTACCACCTGATGTTGGAGTTTAAGTAGCCTTTGATGATGATGATGATGGTGATAAGGGTAGTGTGGTTACGCCAGTGGTAGAGCTGTTTGCTTCTCCTGGTAGCCATCATGAGGGCATGGTGCCACACAGAAGGGCTGTTAGGGGTGATTGGAGGAGGCCTGCTGACCATTCTTCTCCTGATACTGGTGTGTCATTTGGTGCCAACAGACATATGTGTAGGGGCATAGTGGAGGCACAAACAAGTTCTCACAGGGATTTGGAAGAGATAGTGTGATTACTAAAAAATGTAGACTTTGACATGAGTTACTCCCTGAAGCATGTGGGCAACACCTTGGAGAGGATGAATGACACACTGGATGGGTTGTATCTGTGACAGAATGTCTGCTGGGGGAGGGTGGGCATCGTTGTAGCTGGAGAGCCATTACATCTTCTGGTGATAGCAGACATGGTCGTATATGATTCTGCCCCCAAAATGACACTGCACCCATTGGTCCATCAATGATTGTGATGTGCACACCCAGAGGTAGTAGGTCATGGAGTCATGGCCCTGTGCATAGTTGTGTGGACAACTCATCCAGTAGACGTCACTCACATTCAGGTAGTACCCCAGCTTCTAGCCATAGCCATGGAAGTAGTGCAACTCCTGTACCTCCTGTTGCTGTTGCTGGCCCTGCCTGTCATCATTGAAACTGTGGTCCATCCCCTTGCTGTCCTTCTTGAAGTGATTTCCTGAGTATTATATTATGTAACATGGCACAGACTGTAAGTATCTTGGCACAGGTGTCCGGGTCACATGCAGTGCACTTCCTGATATGTCTAGACAATGAAAACCTGATTTCAGCAATCCAAATACATTTTCTATGATATTCCTAGTTTGAATGTGGGCATTACTGTATCCTTGATCAGAGGGGTCGTGTGCATTTCTCATGGGTGTCATGAGCCAGGGCTCTAGTGCATAACCTGCATTATTCATTAGATGACTTTGAGGAATGTCACCCCTAGCAAACATAGTGTGCAGCTCACAAGTGTGACATATGTGTGAGTAGTGGAAACAACCTGGGTACCCTGCACAGGCACTGTAGATGATCTCTTTGGCATTACAGAAAGATTATAGCCTGGAAACCTTTTCTGTTGATGTACCTCCTTCCCTGCTCCCCAGGTGGCACTTTTATTTCTATGTGTGTGCAATCTATGGCTCCTTAACTTCAGGGAAGTGTGCTATTACATACAATTCCTACATGTTTTTTGTTCTCTCTTGTGGGGTTTGTGGAAAACAGATATCCTCCCTTGTATGTATTAGAATTGCATTTAAACCTTATGTAATATTCTAGAGGCTAATGCCTGGGAAACCACTAGTACAGCATCTCTGCGGTTCTCTGGAAAACATCATTAACTAGTAAATGTAATGCTAAACATACCTCTATTTTCACTGGGATGGGTTCTCCACAGATGTCCTTCAAGAATGCAACTGCAGTCATAACATATGGGTTGTCCTGCCTCAGGCAGCCCTCGGTCGGCCGGATTCCAAAGTCTGGGTCCGACGTCGGCTGATGTCGCTTTTCTCTCTGATGTCAGAGCGGCTGGAGTACATAAGCATTAGCCGACGCCATTTTCTTCAGTCTTTCTTGCCGCGCAGTGCCCGAAGCAGGTCGGTCAGCTCCTGTATTCTTCGATTCCGAAGTCATCAAAAAAGCTAAGTATCCCTTTGGGGACCTTTTCTTGCCTCAGCCGATGTCAGAATTTATTGAAAAAGTTAACAATTGTCTTTCTTGTGGTAAACAAATACCTCATAAGGATTTCCACTCTTACTGTCTTCCTTGCCTTGGCCCAGACCACGACATTTCGGCCTGTGTAGCCTGTGCTCGCTTCAACAAGCACACTCTCAGGCACCGGGCGGAGTTCGCTGAAGATTTTTTCGGCGAAAAATTTGCTTATACAATGCCGTCGGAACTTCCGACATCGCAAACTCCCAAGAAACGTAAAGACCGGGACCGACATCCTCGGCCCACGTCTACCACCGACTCCACACCAAAACCTACCGCGAGTGCCCCGGTTCCCTCTGAGACGGTTTTTCCACCGCTCCGAACCGAAGACACCGCATTACCGACGACTCCGATTCCGGATATCATTCCGACGCCAGTTATTGATTTTCCTCCGGATACCGAAACCGAGGAAATGCCCGAGACCATTGCTGTAGATAAGTTCACTCCTGCACGTGGAGCTGCCAGGCCTCCTATGGCCATGTCTATTAAGGCCTACACTAGGGCTAAGGCAGCCAGCAAGACCAAGCATCTTACTGCTAAAACCTTACCTCAGCCTACTCCAGAGACTCAAATTATGACTATGGCTGCTGACTTAATTTCTATGATTAGAGGTTCACAGGCCCATCCTGAGAGAGGATCCCAGCCTCCTTCTGATAAAAGACCCCAGGTTGAACTTTCTGACCCTATCCCTTCAGATGTAGATTCTGAGGACTCTGTCCACTCTGATGGCCAGGAATAACTCTTCCAGACCTATGAGGACTTGGATGCAGAGGATTCCATCCCCTCGGCCTCCCCTCCTGAGGATATTTCTTTTGGGGAAGTCCTGCATACATGAGGGAACACTTCAAGTGGCAAGGCCAGGAATATTCTGATTCCAGAAAGCGCCTTCGAACTTTCCTTAAAAAGCCCCAGCACAGGCCCCTAGCTATTCCCCCTGTGCTTGATGTTTTGGATGATTTATATACTGACTCTAGTGTTACCCCTGATTCGCTTCCTCCTGCTCCAGCTAAGCCAGACAGGTATTACAGGATCCCAGAAACACATTCCCATTTATTCAGGGCCCATACTGCTGATTTGGAAACTATTTCTCAGGGACCTAAAGGTGTTTCAACTTCCACCTCTAAAAATCCTTTGCCCTCCAACAGGGAAGCTAGGTCACTAGAGAGATGGGGTAAAAAGGTTTACACCTCCACTACTTTATCTATGAGAGCTTTGAATTGCCTTTTTCATATGTTACAATATCAGGATTTCCTGTTAGAAGATTTACAGAAAACATTGGCCTTTCCTGATCCTTTAGACAGGAAGTCTTTGCAGGAAGCTGTACATAACTCTCAGCAAGTAAGCAATCACTTCCTGCAGTGTGGGTATGATGCACTGGAAGCTTCATGTAGGGCAGCTATGACAGGGGCAGTCATTCGTAGACATGCATGGTTAAAAGATCAACCTCTACCAGATCATGTAAAGGCAAAACATTTGGATGCACCTTTGGAAAAGAACAAGCTTTTTGGTGCTAATGCTAAGGATGTGTTAAAGTCCATTGAAGAAAAAGCAAAATCAGTTCAGACGGTGAAAGATTTCCTCCAGGTTCAACCCCCCCAGATTCAGTAGGAATTGGCCTTCAAAAAACTGGTCCTTTCCTAATCCTGAAAAATTTCAAAGGGGTAGAAACAGACGTGGCTGAGGAAGAGGACAATACAGAGGTCCTTACAGGGGACGACAATGGCAGCCAGCAAACCAAAGAAGTGACACAGGGGTTTCACCTGCCCCTCAGCCATAGTCTCAATGACTTTCCTCTACGTCCGCCTACCAGGGAACAAATAGAAGCTCCCTTGGGCAGGAAATTATCTCTGTTTGCAGACAACTGGCACAGATTGACAAAGGACAAATGGATTTTGGACATTATAGACCGAGGTTACAGGTTCCATTTTCATACCTTACCAAGAAAACAAGGCATGCCAAACCTACCACAAAACCAGAGGGCAGAGGCTATCAAGCAAATCTCTTTGCTGACTCTGATGAAAGCAATAGAAAGAGTTCCACAACAAGAACAAGGCCAGGGGGTTTTACTCAAGACTGTTCCTTGTTCCAAGAAAGGAATCTCAATGGAGACCAATACTGGATTTGTCCGCATTAAACACCTTTCTCATAGTACCAAAGTTCAAAATGCTGACTCTACAGCATCTCCTTCCCATGCTGGGCAAGGAGTCTTGGCTGATTACTCTGGACCTCAAGGAGGCATACTTGCATGTCCCTATCAGACACAGCTGCAGAAGATACCTCAGATTTCTTGCAGGGCCAGAGCATTATCAATTCTCAGCATTGCCATTTGGCTTATCTACTGCGCCGAGAGTATTCACAAAATGCCTGGCTTCAGTAATTGCTCATTGCAGGCTCCAGGGGATCCAAATTTACCCGTACCTGGACGACTGTCTCATACAAGCGGACGACAAATTGATGTTGACAAAAAACTTGGACTATGTCATACGATTACTTCAAGCTCTGGGATACACAGTCAACTTCCAAAAGTCAAGACTTCAGCCATCCCAGCAAATAATCTTCTTAGGAGCCAAATTAGACACAGCCTCTCAAATGGCTTACCTAACAGAAGACAAGCAAAAGAAGTTAACTCATTATTTCAAGGATTTGGCAAAACTTACCCAGATGACTGCAAGGAGATTTCTACAGGCCCTGGGTTACATGGCGTCCTGCATTCTCCTGGTTCCATTAGCAAGACTACACATGAGAAAGCTTCAATGGTACCTAAAAAGCTTATGGTCTCAGCACAGCAACAACTTAGAGACAACCATTCCGCTCATTCCATGCCTACAAAAGGAATTCCTATGGTGGGCCTCGGTAAGCCAGGCAAACACATGTATGTCATTCAAAAAACCACAGATAACACAGACCATGACCACAGATGCCTCAGACCTTGGATGGGGGGCTCACATGGAAGGCAGGTGTATACAAGGACAATGGTCTCCAAAGGAAACACATCTGCATATAAACCAAAAGGAAATGCTGGCAGTAATGCATGCCATCGAGGCCTTTCAACACCAACTTCAGCAAGGCCATCTCCTGATACGAACAGACAACACCACTGTGATGTGGTATATAAACAAGCAAGGGGGCACCCATTCTTACCCCCTTTGCAGACTGACAATGCAACTTTGGGAAAAATCACTGAGCCTAAACATTCAGTTACAATCCCAGTTTGTTCCAGGCAAAGACAATGTGCTGGCGGACAGCCTAAGCAGGAATTTCACAGATCCACACGAGTGGAGGTTACATCCGAAGATCTTCATACAGCTCACTTCGACATGGGGCAGGCCAGAAGTAGACCTTTTTGCCTCTCACCTCAACCATCACCTACAAAAATTCTGCTCAAGCACATACCATCCACAAGCTTGGAAAACAGATGCTCTCTCGTTCAATTGGAACTTCCTAAAAATCTATGCATTCCCACCTCTGCCACTGATGACCTCAGTATTACTAAAGATCAAAGCAGAGAGACCCAAGGGGATCCTAATAGCTCCGGACTGGCCAAGACAGCACTGGTATCCACTACTACGGAGCATATGTCACACCAAGAAGTGGGCTTTTCCACAATGGCGTCTACTTTTGACTCAACACAACTTCAAAACAGTGCATCCAAACCTTCAGACACTGCAGCTAACAGCCTGGGAGATCCCATGAATAACCTCAACCTATCTCTCTCCAAGGAAGTTCAGCGGATACTAACAGAGGCTCGAAGACCATCCACCAGAAAGGTTTACTTAGCAAAATGGAAGAGATTCAGCATTTGGAATACCAGCAAGGGACATGATGCATCATTATTGAACATCCCACTCATCCTGGAATATTTGGCAAATATGCTAAAGAATGGACTCTCATATTCTTCCATAAAGATACATTCATCAGCTATTTCAGCTAGATATAACACTGATCTGCCTGTCTTTTCACATCCTTTGCTAAGGCAATTCCTCAGGGGAATCAAGAACATTAAGCCACCAAGAAAGGCCCCAGTACCAGCCTGGGACCTCAATTTTGTCCTAGAAAAACTGACTCTACCTCCATTTGAGCCAGCAGCTACAGTTGATTTGCAATTTCTCTCATGGAAGACAGCTTTCCTGTTGGCAATTACCTCAGCAAGAAGGGTTTTGGAACTGCAGGCCCTAATGGCAATACCACCGTTCATAATTTTCCACAAAGACAGGGTTTCATTAAGGACCAACCCCACTTTTATGCCAAAGGTGGTATCTAGGGTTTCTTTAAATCAAGCTATTCATTTGCCTGCATTCTTCCCCAATCCTGAGAATAAGGGGGAAAGACTGTTACATACCTTGGACATTCACAGACAACTTCGATACTACCTGGACAGAACCAAGACCAGTAGGAAGTCTGAACAACTTTTTGTAGCTTACGCCCCTGCAGTCCAAGGAAAAGCAATTTCAAAACAGACTATTTCAAAATGGATTGGACATTGCATCAGATTCTGTTATTCCTTTCATGGAAAGTCTGTTCCAGCCAATGTCAGACCACATTCCACCAGAGCTACAGCCACCTCTACAGCGTTCTTGAGAGGGGTGCCTACTAAGGACATTCTAGAAGCTGCTACATGGAGCTCCATGCATACATTCTCCAAACACTACAATCTCCCTCTATACTCCAGATCCAGAGCAGGCTTTGCTTCGGCAGTCCTGAAGGGTTTGATTGCCACACCATCTTTTTCCTAGAGCATTCCTCCTCCCCCAGCTAAGCTATGGTATTCTACCCATATTTTATGACTGCAGTTGCATTCTTGAAGGACATAGTACAGTTTTGTAGCTACCATAAATGTAGATGTCCGATAGATATGCAACTGCAGTCGAATTTTCCCTCCCTCCATACCCCTCTATGCCTAGGGTCCACTCCTATCCCTGTTTTCACTTAGCTGGGGATATCTGTTATGGTGTATCTGTTTATTGCTCATTTATTTCCCTGGAATCCTGTTTTTGTCTTCCAATTTGATTACAGCCTTCCTTGGAGGGCACCTGGCATCTGGGGCAAGAAACACTGAAGAAAATGGCGTCGGCTGATGCTTATGTACTCCAGCCGCTCTGACGTCGGAGAGAAAAGCGACATCAGCCGACGTCGGACCCAGACTTTGGATTCCGGCCGACCGAGGGCTGCCTGAGGCAGGACAACCCATATGTTATGACTGCAGTTGCATATCTATCGGACATCTACATTTATGGTAGGTACAAAACTGTACTTTTCCAAAGCTGGGGGGTTGGGGGGGTAGCAGAGGTTGCATATTTTCTCCAATGTTTCCCTGTCCAACCTGTATGTCTGAAAGTGAACAACACATAAATAAGGAAAGTCACCGATTAACTCTTTATTTTTCTTTCAGCTGGCAGATGTCTCTCTAGCAATTTTAATCAGTGTAATCAATATTTGCTTACTTTGTCATGTGTTGATTAGGGTTAGCAATTCTCAAACCAGCAGACACTTACATAATACACACACACACACACACACACACACACACACGAACACACTATTATATATATATATATATATATATATATATATATATATATATATATATATATATATATATAGATAGATAGATATATCCTGGGGTATCACTTCTGAGGCACTGCTCGACAGTGGCACAGGAAAATAACTTTCTTGGGTGGAGTAAGCCAGGGAACCTTGTTGGCTAGGCTGACATAGGCCCTTAGGCCAATAGCCTAGTGCCTACCTATGAACCTATATATCTATATATATATATATATATATATATATATATATATATATATATAGAGTTACCTATGAAAACATTGAGCATGTGAAATATCGAACACCATAAGATCGAGACCATATGGTCAATATTTCACATGCTCAGTCACTGCAAAGTAAGAAAAAAAAAAACAACAAACATGAAGACGTTATTGCAGTAGAGCAAACCTTCTTGCACCCCTCACACCCCCCCTACTTAAATATACCAACTCCAAGAAAGTGCTGCACCAACAATACAGTGCAGAACAGAATTATTCCTACTCCCTGCTGTAGCGTGACCTCAGAGTTGGTATATATATGTGGGGGGGTTGCAGCCCCCCACATGGAGGATGCAGGGGGGCTTGTCCCCTTCAATAACATCTTCGTGTTTTTCTTTTTTTTCTTCTTCTTACTTTACAGTGATCGAGCATGTGAAATACTGACCATATGGTCTCGAACACATGGTGTTCAATATTTCACATGCTCGGTGTTTTCATAGGTAACTATATATATATATATATATATATATATATATATATATATATATATATATATATATATATATATATATGTAAAATCCAACAGCGATAAGCAGCATAAAACCCACAGTTCAAAAGCGTCTTGTAAAGTTCACCTTCAAATAAATCCACAGAGCGATGTAACGATGACCAAGTTTAATATATGACAACAGCAAAACAAGACATACAACGTAAGCGCTTTCACGGGTTTTCCCGCTTCATCAGACGTATAAACACAACTACTCAAGTAACACAAATACATATATAAAATGTTTGAAGTGCTTAATTAAACAATCTGACGATTAATTTCAAATTTAAAGCGCCACTACATACTATAAACTCAAATCACATTTTGTTCAAAAACTCAATTTTAAATCCAGCATCCCTTATGTATAATATATATACACATTTATATAAGTAACTCGCTTACTTCACATAACTTATTTAGAATGCTTAATTGATCATTTTAAAACAAAATACAATCTATAACACCTATGCCTATTAAGATATAAAAATGCATCTAACCGTGTGTATAAAGCTCATATCACGCCGAGCCAGAGAACTCATAATTGACCAGTCAAAGACCTATACAATGTTAGCAAACGCATTGTAGTAAAGCAACTCACAATTTTATATCACTTATTCAATGATAAGTAAAAAACAAACTGTTTGGCTGTTTTAGTGCTGTAGCTCGTTTTTCCATAACTTCCGCTTTAGCCGATAAGCACGTTCAGACGTAATGACATTGTTTCATATACTATGACAATGCAAACTGTCTAACATTACATATATTATGTCTATTTTGACAGCTACTAGAGAGACATAAAACTACTCTTGATAATATTTACATAAATAAAAACAATGCAACTAATAATCAATGTTAAAATATTAAAAATCTTCTAATTATTGTATATACATATATGAACAATAAATGTTCATGATAAATGCCCATGGAATTCATATTATTGCAGATACCTACCTATGTGTACAAACATAACTAGATATAGATGGGCTAACAAATATGCATATATATGTATACACATATATATAAATTTAATCATGGATATATAAATATAAGCCTAACTATAAATATTACTACAACTATATATAAATGAATAAATAAATGAATAAATGAATAAATGAATAAATATACAATTACTGTAACCAATAACTGTATTTACAATCAACATTCATATTTAAAAATTTAAATGTTCATATATGTATATACAATAATTAGAAGATTTTTAATATTTTAACAGCTTGTTTTTTATGAGTTCTCTGGCTCGGCGTGATATGAGCTTTATACACACGGTTAGGTGTTATAGATTGTATTTTGTTTTAAAATGATCAATTAAGCATTCTAAATAAGTTATGTGAAGTAAGCGAGTTACTTATATAAATGTGTATATATATTATACATAAGGGATGCTGGATTTAAAATTGAGTTTTTGAACGAAATGTGATTTGAGTTTATAGTATGTAGTGGCGCTTTAAATTTGAAATTAATCGTCAGATTGTTTAATTAAGCACTTCAAACATTTTATATATGTATTTGTGTTACTTGAGTAGTTGTGTTTATACGTCTGATGAAGCGGGAAAACCCGTGAAAGCGCTTACGTTGTATGTCTTGTTTTGCTGTTGTCATATATTAAACTTGGTCATCGTTACATCGCTCTGTGGATTTATTTGAAGCTGAACTTTACAAGACGCTTTTGAACTGTGGGTTTTATGCTGCTTATCGCTGTTGGATTTTACATTGGTTGCTTTCTAATTTGGGTTGTTTGTGTGCTGATATATATATATATATATATATATATATATATATATATATATATATATGGTTTACTATCAATTTTTTTGAAAATAATTTTTATGAGTACTCACATACTCACCAAACATTATCGAAAGTTATGACAGTTCCAAATACAAATAACAAATGAAAAAAAGTCAACAATTTGAAATATCATTGTTGACATTTCTCGAACTCACTTCCACATCAAGTTCCATGCAACACACGTTTTGTAGGGGGGCAAACCCCCCCCCCCGCACCACCCTGCTGCTTATGTATACAGATTCTGAGATCACACTACAGAGAAGGAATGGGTACATTTCCTGATCCTCATTATAGTGCGATCTGCATTCAAAATTTTGAATCCACAACAGCGAATGCTAGAGAGGTAATCCTAGAGGGGTAATCCATACAGTCGTATCAGTATTGGTAGATAAATTATATAATATGGAGCTTTTCTTTCTAGGCATCTACTGTAAAATGCATTTTGATGCATTAGAACATCTGTGCTAATAAAAATACATAAGTGTATACATGCAAAAATAATTTACTCAGTCATCAAATAAGCAATTGATTTATCATCCTCAATGCAAAAAAAATGTTTTTAATGCTGCCCATCATATACTCACCCACTGTCTACAAAGTAAATTTTCTTTTCCTTTTGAATAGCTCTAATATGAGAGGTTGCCATCTTGGACTTTATTGATGGTTTTAAGGTATTTAAAATATTTGCTCATGTCACCACTTACTTTTATTTTCTCAAAGATATGAAGCCATCTAGAGAGAATGAAAAACATAACAGAAATGGCTGAGTTCAACCAGTGAGCAATTTTCACTTAAGAAGAACAAGGAACTAAGTGTCATAAAGAATATGCTAGAAAAGAGGCTATTTGTAAAGGCCATGGTAAGCCATTGTAGTAAAGTTTGGTGAAGAAGATAATTGGTTCACTGGGAATGTACTCCTCTATCATTAAGACTTTCTTCTACTATATATGTATATATATATATATATATATATATATATATATATATATATATATATTCACTTTGAATAATCGAATGTTCAGAACATCGACGTTCTGATCATCTAGACCAGAACATTGATGTTCAGACCATCAAAACTTCAAAATGAACTGTAAAAAAAAAAAAAAAAATCAGAAACACTATGTTATACAGGGGGGCTTTGCCCCCCTGTGCCTCCCACACCCCTCCTACTTTAATATTCCAACTCCTAGATTGCACTATAGTGGGATAAGGGAAATCGCCCATTTACCGCTATATGCGGTACCGCTAAACAGAAAATTTCCCATACCCTACCTGCAATGCCAACACTCAGATGGCACACGCACACAACATGCAGGGCACCTTGCTGCCCTGCATACACACCCAACATTCCACAATCTCACTTACCCACTTCCACTTTAAACCTTCGATGTTCTGAACATCAATGTTCTGGTCTTGATGATCTATATATATATATATATATATATATATATATATATATATATATATATACATGCAGAAATAAGAAGTTGTATACTGTCATAGTATAAATCCAGACAGAAGTTGGAGAATAAGTTCCCAAAGTAGCAGGAGATCTATCATAAATTTAATACTCATAGTTTATAGAGTGAGAGAAAAAAAATCTTATTCTGGCAGATGAAGCCTCCTAGTAACATGTTCTTGGTATAATTAGCCAGTTCAAAGGTCATGCAGAGATTGATAGAGTAGCACTTGCTGAGAAGAAAGGCTGGAGTAACCCTTGGGCAAGTAGACTTCTCTTAGAATGGAAGAAATGAAGAGGTAGATGACATACATAATGAAGATACTGGTGGAGGCAGGAAATCCCAAAGTTAGTATCCCCTTTTGTGGGATAATAGGATAGATAAGGTTATATTAAGAAAAATCTTGTAAATCAAAAAAAAAAAAAAAAAAAGAACAAAAATGGTGTGATATTGTTAAGTGGGGATTCTGAAATAGGTTTCCCATCCATATGAAGTTGAACTCTTTCCTAACCTTATTTAAGTACAGCCTGAACCATTGGATGGCAAATTAGAAATTCTCCCCTGATCTTACACCTATGTATCTAATGGAGAGAGGCTGCCATTAAATCATACCCTAACTAACATAGCCTCTAAGGCACAATAAATTGTAGGATACATTTGGGTTGCATATATAGGCTTATAAAGCCCCACCCCCCGAAAATAAATTCTAAGTTTGTTCCCCCCTTTCCCGTAATGAGTCTAGTCCAGATACAGATTTGCTGTATTCAGGACTGTTTGTAAACTCCTGTGCCCCCAATCCTTTCTGTGCTGGTGGGAAGCCTTCTAGCTTATCAGTGGGAGTGGTAAGCACTAGATAACCTATCTACCACTTAAGGAGTGGTTTCTGGTCCAGAAATTGTAGTTATTGGCTGTTTGGGCAGTTTGTCCATCTCTCTCAACTTTCTGATTTAAAAGACCGTATTTGCACTTGTTTCCCCCCTTTCCTGTAACTATAGTCCAGATACAGATTTGCTGTATCCGGGACTGTTTCTAAGCTCCTGAGCCCCCTCAAGCCTTTCTGTATTGGAAAGAAGCCTTCTAGCTTATCAGTGGGAGCGGTAAGCACTAGGTAGCCTATCTGCCACAACAGGAGTGGTTTCTGGCCCAGATTTGTAGTTATTGGTCTTTTGGGCAGTTTCTTCCATCTCTTTCAATTGTCTGGCTTAAAAGCCTGTGTTTGTGCTTGTTTCCCCACTTTCCTGTAACTAGTCTAGTCCAGATACAGATTTACTGTGTCCAAAACTGTACCCTTCTGAGCCCCCCAAGCCTTTCTGTGTTAGAGGGAAGCCTTCTAGCTTATCAGTGGGAGTGGTAAGCACTAGGTGTTTGGGCAGTTTTTCCATCACACTCAACTTTCCGGTTTAAAATACCGCATTTGCTCTTGTTTCCCACCTTTCTTGTAACTAGTCTAGTCCAGAACCAGACTTGCTGTATCCAGGACTGTTTGTAAGCTTCTGAGCGGTACCAGAGCCTGGTCTTCAATTTTTCCCTTAGATCTACTAGTTATCTCATCTCCTGCACTTTTACTAGCTTATTAGTCTAGCACTTCACCAGACTTCTTGTAGCAAATATTGTAGCACACAAGTGCTACTAGCACTAAACGTTCTACAAGGAAACAGATCTAGTACATATTATCAATATCCACCCCACCAGGTATGTGTAAAGGTCAGTTCCCTGTGCTTTCTCCTATTAACCTGGTGAACTTGGGCATCTTGAGGCAATGTAACAACTGCCTCATGTACACAGACAACCCTCTCCTCTTAACTTCCAACACTCAGACTTGCGAGAGATGCACTTATATATCCAAACTGGAAGCCACGCACTCTCCAGCCAAGACCAGAACAGCTGGTCAAGAGGAGAAGGTCAACACTTGCACCACACCACATGGAACACATAGCTCTCTGGATCACACAGCAGCATTGCCTTCACATAAAAACACAAACCACACACCCACCTTCACGGAGGCTGTCAATAATAATCTACCCAAGCAGCAGAGCTCTCCAAGGCAGAAATGCATTCGACCACCACAACACAACATTAATCACGAGACACATAAATCTCCTAAACAGTGTGCAACTCAACCAAAGCCCCTAATGCAAAACAGCATGCCCAACACACTAGTCATAGGTGACTTGATAGTGAGAAACACTAATGTCCCACTCACTAGGTTGAATGAGGAGAAAGTAACAGTCAGCTGCCTGTCAGGTGCCAGGATCTGACAGATAATGCATGCACTCATCACTCAATAACAGGTACAAATATGGCTCTGTCATTGTACGTGTGGGTGTGAATGACCTGAGATGTACCTCCCTGAACTACATGAAAAGAGACATGGAGGAGTTCTCAGATTATGTAGCCCAGATGGGTATGACCCTAGCCCTGAGCAGTATCCTACCATCACCCAGAATTATACCTCAGTGCAAGCAGAAAATGATTGATTTCAACAATTGGCTAAGTTTCTGGTGTCATTCTAAGGGGATCCAATATCTGTCTGCCTGGGATGACATGACTGACAGACCTCGATGGTTTGCCAGAGATAGCCTGCATCTGTCACTCATGGCTTCTGGATACTGGCCAAGGCTCTTGCCATTCCTATAGTGCCTTTTTTAGGCAGTGTTCCAAAGACCAAATTAACACCATAACAGCTACAAACAAATGCAATATGAGGGTCATGTTGCTCAATGCTAGAGGTCTAAATCTCAAAATGCACTCGCTTAAGGCACTCCTTAAAATGGAGAACATCGACATTTGTGCTTTAACAGAGACCTGGTTCAAGGCAGCAGAAAGCCCCTCTGCACTACCAGGCTATAATTCATTCCACACCTTTTGACCCCAGAATTTATACCAAAGCTACAAAGGCAGTGGTGTCTCTATATTCGTAAAGGATGCGCACACCTCCAGACTGGTAGCCCAACATAACGCTTCAGAGATACTTTTGGTGCAGCTAACATTGGGTAAGACAGCGATTCAGGCCATAGGCTCCTCTATGTCCCCAACCATGTCCCAAGACTCGCACACCACGTTTCTAAGCACCCTGGAGAATATTAGGGTCCAACCTAACACTCTCTTACTAGGTGACTTCAACTACCCCTCTATTAACTGGGTAAACTACTCATGTACCTATACACTTGCCCAATATTTTGGGGAGTTCATTAATTCCAGTGAACTGGACCAGCTCATTCCTACCCCACTAGAGGTAGCAACATCCTTGACCTGGTCATTACTAACATGGGCAACCATTGCTCTAAACCAGTAGTCAGCTCCTCCCTGGTTAGATCTGACCACAAACTAATCACCTTGGAAATCCACATCCCTCCCACCCCCCTAGCAAAGGTAACCACCATAAAAAACTTCTCCAAAGCTAAGTTTGGGATCCTAAAAACAGAGGTGGCTAACTTCACAGCACCCATGCAAATGGAGTATAGTTGCGTGACTGCAGAACAATACACCAATGCACTGTACAAACATGTACACAAATGCATGGATCTCACCATACCCAATAGAACCAAGATACTCTCCTCCAAAAAAGGAAGCCAATCTGGCGGTCCCCTGCCATAAACAAGCTCTACAACAGAAGGAGGAAACTAATGCAGAATAAGGTGAATTCCCAAGACTGGAAAAACTCCCTTATCTGCCTCAACAAAAAGTTGAGATTCCTCATCAAATCCTCTAAAGCAAGGTATGAAAACAGAATTGCAGCAGATAGTAAAGACAACCACAACGTCTTCTATAGTTATGTAAAGAATCTCCACGGCAATTCCCAGATTTGCTCTGAGCTACTGCACAATGGTACCTCCTATACCGAGCCAAGAGATATTGCCAGTATACTGGGCGACAGATTCAGTGCCAACTTTACCCCCCTACCCCCAAAGGACCAATCACAATACAGTAGATTGCCAGGCACCTATTATTACTGCTGCACAGGTTTAAACAGCACTGTCCAAGCCTGAGAATACAGCTTCCATGGGACCTGACAATATCACTGGTTGTGTTCTACATAAACTACAGAGTAAACTGGCACCTCACCTGTGTGCTCTGTTCAGTCACAGCCTCATCTCAAGCTTTGTCCCTGCCGAATGGTGCACTGATACAGGTATCGCTCTCCACAAAGGAGTGGTGACTACAGACCGTGGCATCTATCACCCCATTAGCCTGATGAGTCTGATATGTAAAGCTATGGAATGCATCATCATGGACCTAATAAACAAGGATATAGGGAATCTCCAAACTCTGGATCCCACAGTTTGGTTTTGTGAAGGGTAGATCATGCCTGCTCAACTGCTCAACTTGATTGACTTCATTGAGTCAGTCACCAGAGATGTGGATGAAAGCAAGGTGGTTCATACAGCCTACCTTGATCTGGCCAAGGCTTTTGATACCATTCCTCACTCAGGAATCATAGAAAAACTCACTAAGCTTGGCATCAACCCCTATATCACTAGGTGGGTTGCAAACTGGTTCACAGATAGAACCCACGGTGTGAAAGTAGCTGACTCCAAGTCAAACTGCAGACCAGTCATGAGTGGAGCCCCACAGGGTTCAGTCCTGGGTCCTCTCCTGTTTGGTATCTACATCTCTGAAGTCCAGGCCAACACGAAGGGACTCTGGCTGACAAAGTTCACAGACGATTGCAAGTTTGGAGCTATTATTAACTCCCCAAGTGATGATGACATTCTACAGAATGGCCTCAGTGTAACCAATGACTGGTGTCAGAACCATGGCCTTAAGCTCAATGCCAAAAAAAGTGTCTTCATCCCCTTTAGGAAAAACCTGGCTCCCAAGAATTACCACATTGATGGTAGTCCTCTGAACACAGAAGACATTATAAGAGATCTGGGAACACAAGTTGACAGCAACCTCTCTTTTGATCACCACATTGCCACTGTGGTCAGAAATTCCTTCTATGTGGCACATCTCATTACTAAGGGTTTTTCATCCGGGAAGAAAGAGGTCATTGTCTCCCTCTACCCTTCCCTCATTAGGCCAATCATCGAGTACAATGCCCCATTTGGCATGTACCTCACTAAACATCTGCAACACCTGGAGAGGGCGCAAAAGTACCTCACAAAGAGGATCCTAGGCCTTAAACACTTGTCCTATATGGACAGACACAAAAAACTCCAACTATTCTCTGTCTCATATCGCCTACTTATTGGCGATCTCTGCCTGGATTGCAAAACCATGTCTGACCCAGCTCTGTTAGAAATGCTACATTTAAAGAAATCCCAATCCCTCCACACCTCATGCTCCAGAGACCTCAACCTCTTTACTACAATTAACAGAACATGCTGGAGGGACAAGTTCATAACCCAGAGACTGCCCATGCTATGGAACAGACTTCTCATACATGTAAAGCAGAGCACCTCATTGACCCTCTTCAAGAGAAATCTTGATAAATGGACGGGAAGCAGAAAATTCATCCCGGGGATAACACTAGTGTCTCTATCCGACAGAGGCACTGGGAACTAAGGTCAGGTGGCACTATGAAAGGGTAATCCTATGGCTAGGCTTGTAAAGGTCCCAGGGACATTAGCCTAGTACACACCTATGAACCTATTGATTGTTAGTGTAGTATACACCTATGAACCTATGAAACTACCACCAGAAAGACCCAGTCCTCTGTTCACCTCTCCACTGTTAGCTGCGCCATATACCATCAAGCTGACCTCTAGGCAGTGACACTAGCTTTAGGGGTAAAATCTAACATCAGGTAGCTGAACTTACTGCAAGGAAAGGAGGGTACTGCAGTGTGCTAAGTAAATTAATAGAGTCCCTAAAAATGAGACAGTAACCTGGAAACTTTGCAGAACAAGACTGAAAAATGTTGATTTAAATGCTTCTGCTTTGTCTTCACATGGGTAATGTGTTAGCAGGTGGTAGGAAAGGTGAAAGGGGAAAAGGAAGTATGTGGCAGAAGGGAGAGTGTCCTGAGGACTGTAAGTATCTCTAAGGTGAACATGTCCAACTTGTATTTAGTATGCCTCATCTGGCATTGAAGGTAGTCTGATGTACCCTTTAAGAAGTGCATCACTTAAGTTTTGTTGAAGAACTGAACAAAAATATGAAGCAATTATCTGAACATTCTGCGCAAATGTGGACAGTTAAGAGACATGAAAGGTAAGTGTAAATATAAATGTAACAGACTGTGTTACACTTCTGACAGTGTCCGTTAAGTGTTTTATGGCAAAACACTTAGCATTTTTTTTTCATAACTAGGAGTGCATGGAGCACTTAAAGCTCCAGGTACTGCAAAGAATTATGATCGGGTCTCACAGACCTAGCAGTTTATTGTGTTCTCAACATAGATGTCATGAGTCACCTCTCGAGCTTTGCTCTCAAGGTCAATTTCTTGGCATCCATTTTCTTAAAGACTGGATCCAGATAGCTCAATACTGAAAAAAAAAACAACTTTTGGAGAATTATCTGTTTTCTATACTGCTGTATTTTCAAGGTTTGTTGTTATTTTTTACATAATGCTTTTAGTTTAACATTAAAATTACACTGACTGCAGAAAGCCATTTTATTTATCTTGTTTTTTCTTAAGCCCTTTTGTTTGGCATAGCCATGTTTGCATTACAAAATGTATGCTACAGAATACTACATGACCTATTTTTTAGTTTGTATTTTATTTGACGTTTACACAGTTAATGCACATGAGTGTATTATAACTTTGCAGGAAGGTCTGGAATTTTAATATGTGTTAGTAGAAAAAAAAATGTGTTCTGTTTGTTGATTTCTACCTGATTGCCCTCCGCAGCAGTAGAGTTGGCATTTATAATAGTTTTGTCTTACATTTCTACTGCTACATTTTTAATTGTTATTGTTAATACAGTTAAACTAGTGTTATTTGCATTATTGAACTGTTATAGATCGTTGTTATTTGATTTCGAATTTTTTTTGGTGGGGGCTGTCCTAACTTCTGTGTAGTTATATGAAGCATTAACTCTTAAATTGTTATGTGCATGTTAGATGCATGTAGTCACACATAACTAAGTTCACAGCCATCTTGTTTGTGTATTATATATATATTTATGAGTGTCGGCTTTCTGTTTCATCTCATATGGGGATATGGCACCCAAGAAGAAATCTGTATCCCAAAAGCCATCTGTTACGGACAGGTAGAGGTGACCAATCTGCTAAAGAGAGGATATTGCAGCAGGTGGTGTCAGGGGGGCATGGAAGAACTTATTCCCAGGTACGACACAGGATACGTGATATGATAATGTCTGCCTGGTATAGGACAGCTGCCCAGGAACAGGTGGCTATGGGGGGTGTGGCTCGTCCTGCTACGAGCACACTACTAACTGAAACAGAGGCAATCCTGTCCACTGTTAGAAATCCAGACAGCTTGGCAGAGGGTGCCCACAGAATCTCTAATGTTGGTGCAGATGAGGATGACAGACTCAGAGTGTCACATGCAGAGCTTCCTGGTATGAAAAAGCAAGTGTCAGTGTTTTATATATATATATATATATATATATATATATATATATATATATATATATATATATATACATATATATATATATATATATATATATATATGTGTGTGTGTGTGTGTGTGTGTTTATATCCATATA